>NW_020653200.1:5317554-5336708 GCF_003589595.1 Hyposmocoma kahamanoa
ATTTATGTTATATTATATATAATTAATTATTAAACTATTTACAACTAAATATTTGTCGTAAATCGAGATTTGTTCAAATTTAATGATATTATTACAAAATGTGTATTGCTTTCTGATCTAGATGAATTTTCGAAAAATACTATTTGCCTTTCTATTGAATGGATTTGCTTGAAAATCGCATTGAAATAAATCGATACGTCGTTTAGAATTTTACAGTATGTGTTCACTACGGGATCGTCTACTACTCTGGGGATCATGTTTCTTTCCAATATTATTAGAGGACGCATAAAATATAATGAGCTGGTGGAATCTCTCCTATTCTCAGTCCCTTATAGCTATCCTAGACAAAAAAATACGAAAGATTTTTTGTGTTCCCCTTGTAGAACTAACCTAGGTCGGCACTCGCCAATTAACAAAATACTATTGAAATACAACTTCCTCACAGCTTCTGTCAATATTGACATTTTCCAAGACTCGCAACTGCGGCTCAAACGTAAGTTGTTGGGCCACTTCATGGAGGGTCTTGTTAATACTGAGTCTTAGAGGTAGTACTGTGCGTAAACTGGCTAATTAATTGTTTTTTTCTTCTAATATCTTTATATGTTAATAACCTATGTTAGTGTTAAGTAAATAGTATTATTGCTCATGTCAATGCTATGCATATCTGTAATGGGTCATTACATCAGACCATGACCGGAAATGCAATATACAATTTGTTGAATGTAATAATGTACTACCTGTTGATGTGCCTAAATAAATAAATAAAGAAATTTTGAGGTTCTCAATTCGACTGTGTACTTTTTGTATACTGTATGTTACGCGATAACTCCCGGCATGTGTAAACCGATTTTTATGTTTCTTTTTTGTTGGAAAAAAGGTACATAGCTCTGTAGTGGGACCCCATTTCAATTTCAATAAAATATCCCACCTCTAAAGGTGGCAAGCTAGGGGATGAACGACTTTTGGGGTCGGTTTTCTCGGGCTTCTCGCGGCAAGACGCAGGCAGCGTTCCCCCTTGTTATTGCTATGCTAATGCGTTGGGCAAGGTAGCTACCGGCCCTTGGATTTTCCAGACAATCTATTAATTTTTTTGTTAAAATTTTGTACAGATGAAGGGCGCTGGGACCCCACGGGCCAACGGTTACAACTCCAAAGGCTGTAAATAGGGAGCCGAGATCCTGGTATTTAGTACTTTTATTGTTTCCGCCAGCTCAGCTGTGGAGGCAGTCGTCTTGCTGGTTGGTGTGTTGGAGATGGGATGAGGCAAGTGTGTCTCATGTGGCGTTCCACACCAGTGCCCGGTCCATACTCCAAGGAATGAGAGTCATTCCGTCCGGGCGCTTTGCATCTGTTCGCGACATGCCGCTTGCCTCGAGTATAATTTTTCTTTATGTGAATGTGTATTCTTAAGAGAAATAAATATTCTTATTTTAACCGTAAATCTTGCAGTACGCTAATACGAAACGAAAGCTTTAATTATTTTTGTTGCCCTGAAACGGCTTTAATTCTGCCTGTTCTGTTTACTTACCCGGTTTGCGGCTTCTGCCTGTCTTTCGGCTACTAACTGTAGATCGGAAGTACAAGTTACCTGTGATGGTAATTATAATGAATATTATATATTAAATGAAGGTTCCTTAAATCTTATTCTATTTTGCACCAAGTTTGCACCTTACCCCATTAAAAAAAGTGCTTTAATAATGAAAGTCAGAAGATCATTCGTCACAATATTTTATTAATAAAATAAAAAAATCGTGTACCGACTGTTTCTTCAAATTGATAGCCATCCATAATTTATTCATCTACTAAAACATAATTATGAAAATGAGCATTATTTTGTGAATATTTCTTGGTGAGACAAGTAAGTCAATGGTGAGACACCATCGATGCAATTTGTCAATGTCATTAAACTCGATACTGGCCATAAACTGTCTCCCAACTGACACTAGTAATATGTAGTAATATGTGACGTTTTCAAGTGTAAATTTATTTTACCTATGGAATAAATAATCTTTGACTTTGACTTTGACTTTGACGTAGGTACGGTCAAGAGCATAATATTGTGTACTAGAACACCAATTTGGAATAGGCAAATCATTGACCTTTATTCAATTTTTTATTAGCTACGTATGACTTAATAATATAAGTGTAAAGTTGCAGAGATCACCAAAATATATTAATAGATAGGTGCTAGGAGTATTTATTTTTGCATAATATAAAACAATGAGTAAATATTTTATATATAAAGCGCATTTTCATTGTTATTAAATAGGCTATTGGTATAAAATAGCCTATTTAATAACAATTGATGTCATAGTATTACTGTATCTGTTATCTATAAAAAAATAATGAATTCTGAATTTTATCATGATTTTGATTAGAAATTAATAACTACATATGTGTAACAATCGCGAAAACCTAAGAAGTCGATATAAATTAATAATAATATTAAAAATAATTTATTTTAGTACCTACCTTATTTTCGACTTTTTAAACGATAGTAAGTAGGTACAAATGACGCTACTATTAATTAATTATAAGTAAGTACTTTGGTTAAATCAACGGAATCAATTATAAACAAACTTAAAAAATTTAATAATTTACAAAATCAAATTAAATGTTTACGTATTCAAGGATATATCAACGGTGTTTAAAAGAATAATCTTATTAATTGTCTTATTAGGAATTTTATAATCAGACGTTTTTTTAAATATTGTGAAGTGTGAAAATTGGTTCTTCGCCATTTTCAAATATAGCCGCCATACAAGCGTTCGTTAAGGCCGAAAAAAAATTTTCGCTAATTCCTTTCAAAAATAGCATTGGGGATCTCTATCGGCTTGATAATAATTTGCGATGACATGACATTTTGACATTAGTTTTTCGCCATTTTTCTATATATAGTCGCCATACCAGCGTTTTGCTCTAATCTGACTGAATTATGAAGAGAAAAAATTTCGTTTTCGCCGTTTTTCGATATAGCCACTATGGTTGGGCTGAAAATGGGCGCAAAAGGAATTCTAGGATTGCCTGATAATAATTTGCGGTCGAAATATATTTAAACAATTTTTGAATATGGCCGTCCGTAAAGAGTCACTTTTATATTTTAAAGTAAAGTCAAAAGTAGCGAGACCGCAGGTGGAGGTCCAGCGGAGGCGGAAGCCCAAAGAATCCGCTGGCTGTATATGGATAAGGAGACTATTAAGATCTCACAAATTGTTAAAAATGTAAAGCATACTTCTCGATGTAATGGAAATAAGATATGTGATATGTGCTTTTAGTGCCACCGAAGATCATAAACGTACACCCCGTGTAAACCCGACCACGCGCCGCAGGGCGATCTCGAATCTACTATGAAAGTTTTATAGTTTAATTTTAGCAGCTTAACTTTTACAGCAGAATATAACAAATAATTTCAACAGCTTGTGTGCTATCAATGCACTCATTGTTCTAAAAGAATCAAAACAGTTGGTTAGTTTTTATAACTAAATATATAAGTACATACAATAGAAATATTCTGATTCACACGAATACTTTCTCCCCTTTATGGGTTAGTCTATTTTCGTTAGCAGGCGTATTATACACTATTACGTAACAAGGTCTATCAATTGTCAGGCTCGTAAAGATACACCACAATATACTTACGTTTAAAGGTCGTGTTGTGTAATTACGTGGTATAATTAAAAACCGACGTAGACGTTATTTCGTGGGAGTGAATTTGGTTCATGCTCTTGTTAATCAAGACACTGGCATGACGTTAGAGCTCCAAAAAATACTATCGAAACAATAAATATATACTTAAGTTCCAATGATATTATATAAAATACCACTGCTTATGTTCCAATTATCTAAGTTAGAGTACTTGATTGGCTAAAATTAAGAGAAATCTTTTTAAATAACAATTTAACAATAACGTGAGTTGAGTACCTGCTGTGAGTTTTCTGAATTTGAATTTTCTGTGAGAGCTTCATGATATGTATAATACGTTTAAAATAATAGTTTGGGCGGCGAAATATAAAAATAGGTATACCTACCATACCTACAGTGCAATCCACCCAGCACTTGTTGCAGGAAAGTGGAACTTGATCTGGCGGTTAAATTTCTTATAGTACCTACCTACGTTTGAATGGTCACATGAACAGAAACTACCTTCGCGTAAGATTGTAGTACGCGTATATCTAGAGCTTTCTGTCGATTCTGCTCTTGTTGCAGCCGACAGTCGAATGGACCGGTCTTAGCGGGTAGCACTTACATAATAGCGAATATTTTCTGATTGCCATAAAGTTATTGCTGCCGCGGTCAACTTTTGTTGCGGACGTAATAAACGTGTTAGTTTAGTAAGTCCGTTGTTTGCGGTGTTTTCAGATAATAAGTATTTAAGTTCTGACGCTTAGTTCTGAAATATGTATAAAATATTTTTATTTATAGTAGTTTTATGACGTTCATGTACATATTTATGACAATTTCGTTCAATCATTTGAATTTTTATAAATTGGTAACAATTTAAAAAAAACAGTCATTTCATAATCAGTTTTTCAACTCTATATACTTATGAGTAATCCTATGTCTGTGTTTATGACTTTTTTTATTCCCAGTATTTGAATCAATTCTTTCAAACCAAATTCGCTTGTTACTTATCACAATATTTAGCAACTAACCGAAATGGGCCAAATTTTACTCTCTCACAATAACATGCAAATTGTGTAGCTGGGTGACATCGATATATTGGGTTTCAGATCAGGTGTGCGTCCGAAGTATATCATTACAGGACCTGCCGTTGCATAAATCGTACATAATCGTACGTGTGACGTGTTCAATGACACTCATTGAGTATATTGTTGCGTTATACGCTTACGCACAGTCACGACGTCCGCGAGTAACAAGCTTTGAGACCAAGAAAGAGTACCTATCAAAAGCCTTGTTAGAGTAATTTTCACTAACTTTTTTGTACTCAATTTTGGTGACAATTTCTTTTCATTTAAATATTTATAGAATATCATCACGAAGTATTATTTAATATTCGAGTGTGGTAACCTGAAATATTCTTTAATATTTAACGATAATATTCGAGTAATTAAATAATAAAAATTGTCACCAAAATTGAGTACAGAAAACTTACCTGAAAATTACTGACTGTTAATGTAAAATGTATAGCCGCGAAACTCTAATTGTACTCGTGTAATAGTTTTTTACTATTTTTTGAGTTATATTTATATTTATATTAATAATATATATATTTATATTATATACGTATAAAATTATCGCTGTTTTTGGGGCCGCATTAAGTTTTCTAAGTGATGTGCGACATCATAGTCCATCGCGACGACGTGACCACCGTACGCTCGTACGCCCTATTCCGTGGTCATTCTCATTCAAGCTGTTTTACTCACTAGAATAGGTTATAACATAACGCAATTTTTGCTATACCATCAGTTATTGTTACTAATGATTTCCATTTTACTATGTGTGTTGACTCACGTAGCAGCATAACACGTGTATGTTTTTTAAGGACATTGATGAGATCATACCTCGTTTAAATTTTTTTGTGTTGGCGTAGGTCCGTGTCAACGAATTAGGCAAAGACGGAAATATTATTAGTAATATTGACAGTCAAAAGTTTTTAGAAATTTGGTCAAGTAATTTTGTATTTAAGAATTCGTAAGCAAATATAAGTTTATGGTTAAAACATTGTGTGTGGGTAGGTACGCGGAGTGTTAAATGGAATATACCTAGTGTCAGAATAATTATGAAGTGATTACAGAGCATTATGTACCAAAAAAGAAAACAGTACCAAGTGGTCAGTAGCTTTATCATAGGATCAGTTATATCAAAGCAGGCGAACATGCTTATCTAACAAAAGACAATGAAAACAGACACAACAACGCACTACTTTGTGTTTATAGACGTGTTGCGTAAGAGCTAAACTGCAATCGAGGTGGGTAGGACGCGATCTGAGAAAGTCATTCTACCAGTTTCGTAGAGGAAACGCTTCCGCGAGCCCTTGGAGCCAAACATGCAGCCTAAGATCTCAAACTCTTCGTACAGGGAATTAATAAAATTAGTTTTCAATTTGCAAGGAAACTTTCATGTTGATTTTTTTCAGTAATTATTTTTAGATATCCTACGCAGCTAATTATATCTACGTTATACCAACTCGATAATATGTACATACTACATGCTGGTAGGTAATTTACTAATAGGAATACCTCTATGACCAACAAAAATCTATAGGGTCATAAATCCAATCTAAAATAAAAGGAACCATAGAAATTTAATATATGGCTATAGAAATTGAAATTGAAAATCTCAACATTTTATAAGGTATACAACAGCATTCCGAATGAATTTACAAAATTCGAGTACGTAAAATTTAAAAATGCTCTTGTAAATTGTTGAGTACCAAACTTTGTTATAGTGTACAAGAGTTTTTTTACGACAACGACAAATTTGGTAACTAGCGACCATGTTACATGTTTATTAATAATTGTTTTTTTTTCCTTCCATATTTTAATGCAATGTAATATTAATCTGTGACATTCAATAATATTGTACACCTTAACGTTTAGACTATAGAGCACAAACCAATGTAATATTTTAAGACCTTATGTAATTACCTATACTTATGCATTAAATGTATTGTTATTCTTATTTAAAAAAAATAATATTAAAGTTTTGGGAGAGTTGGCCCGGCGACGCAGAATACGGCGCACCTGTCTACTATCACAGAGACCGAAGCGGTTACGCATACACACTTCCTGATGCCAGGTATATTTATTTTGCCACATTCCGTTGAAGGTTTCGTCCTCTTAGGGCGGTATGAGATCTGTATAGGATGTTACGATTAATCGGATATGAACGCTACTATAAGTATAAAAGCTCGTTTTACCCTTTATATAACTTTTACTACTATTCATTAGGAGTAACGTATTATCGTATAGAGATGTTTACTACGGCTGTAACAATTAGAAAACAGTTGATATTTTATAATTTTAGGACATCAAACGCATCCAGTCGTCATGTGAAATATCTACTGAACTAGACGCAAAAAGTGAAAAATGTAAGTAAATAATAAAGCATCGCGTAAAAATATTAGCAGCTATGTTATAATATCGCGTGGTCAGACGATTACACAACAATTCTACCTATTATAGTGTAACTAATAAATATTTCAACAAACGGATACTTCAAGAGACAAAAACCCATTGCGTAGTTAATTATGGAGTTTAGAGTTTTGGGATTTTATAGTAGGGATATATTTTTCTTGGCAACAGAAACTGCATTAAGAACATTTGAGCTACTTTTCCGAAAGACCTGGGAGTCTGTTACCACCATAGATTTAGTATATAGGTACCCATAGATTGGCAATGCAAGTGAAAGAGCGTTAGTATACACGTATGTTAGAGCGAGATGGGTAGACGAGACCACTTCATGATACGCTATGAGCCTTTTTTTTTTTTTTTTTTTTACGTCAGGAAATCCTCATGGATACCCTCCGCCCGGGGGAGGCGAAGGGTTATGTCGGACTCCTACCGACTAAAACCTGACGGTGTTCCATCTTCTCACCATGTGCCGAAGACACGGGGACGCTTACGCATTCTTCCGCGACTCCGGCGGTGATTGATCCGACTGGGCGCCGAACCCCATCTCGCTTTTCGGGGAGAGTTCTTGTCTCCCCGTCAACAATCTTGAATGGCAGACGCGGAACACATACGCCGCCATCTCGGGTCCACCAGTAACGAGCGACGGAATCCCCTAAGTCTGCCGCTCATGGACCCATATACGCTATGAGCCTGCATGAACCTAGGGTCAACTGACAACGAAACAAATTTCGTTTATTTTTGAAAAATAATTGGTTTTAAAATGTGAAATAGTATTAAGCGAACGTTTATTAGTCACGGTAACGTGTTCAGTACCCGGATGTAACTCATCTAAAAAGGAAAACTCGCAGAATTGTACATTTCACATGTAAGTACTATTTAAATTTTTAGCTGTCCAAAAGCACTACCACAAAAGTTTTTTACATAAATATATCCGTAAAATTATACCATTCAAGTGCATTAATAACCCAAATGTATACGAATTCAATTAAAAAATATATCAAATACGTGAATTTCTGAAATTCTTAACCCCACTTTCATAGAGATTGATGCAATCGATAATATGTTATCGAGATGTCATTAACTGAAAAAAAGAAATGCAAAGGCGAGGCTTGCATACAGCCGAAATCATCTTCATACTTAATATTATTGAATCAGAAATTTCTGGTTTTGGTACTATATATTTAATTAATATTGCATTAGTGCATTATTTTTTGTCTACATTAAAACGAAAATTTCTTTTAATAGCGTAGTTGAGGCACTCATTTTTTATGTTAATTATTGTTGTTGATTCAGATTTCCTCAAAACATTGAAGTACGACAGAAATGGCTTATAATGCTAAAGAGAGAAGACTGGGTTCCCAAAAAGTTTAAAAAAATATGCAGCAAACACTTTCAGGAAACATTCTTTTCCTTTAGAGGCAAGCACAGATCACTTGTGTGTCCATCTGTCCGTCTGTCACAGCCAATTTACTCCAAACTTACTGGTCTGATTATTTTGAAATTTGGTACACATAATGTGTTTGTGTGACCAAAACGTGTAACTGATCATGGGTTTTATCACCGTTTTGTAGAGCCATAGTGTTATCTTGGGTGAAAGTCCCCATTGTTTACCTACCATCCTATGACACTGCCAGAAGGTGATAGTAGCTTTCTTAATTTTGTATTGAATCATAAATTAATTAGTTAATTAACATCTAGGCGTTTTGCGATAAGACATTTTGCTGAATACGACGAAGTGAAATGCCGGTGTAATATGTTAATCGATATTAAAGTTAAATCAGTGGATGGCGCAACACTACTTATCTTGCACATATGCACATTATACGCACACAGATGTATTTTTGTTTTGGTCTCGTCTCCAATACTTCAGGGCCAATCTATGGATATACTAAATCTATGGTTACCACAGCGTCGGATAGACTTTTTAAAAGTAAAGTGTGTAGTATTATTTTAATTATTTCAGTAAAGTAGGTAAATATCGAAAAGTGCTTGCTCTACTGCCTCTTCATACGGTATTGGACAGTGTTTTGGTTCAGTTTTGTGATAAATAAACCATTTATTTATCTATATATCTTCCGTATGTAACATTACGAGTATATTTGTAAATTAGAAGCCCCTAAAGCGATAATTGAGTGTTTGTACGTCTTTGGGCAGGTGAAACTGTCCAATGTTTAGCATACTTAATCTTGCACTTTGCCGGTTACCCAGTGAGTGTCGTGCATTGGGTATACACCTCATCCAAAACACCAATGGCTCGGGAGAATTGCAAACACATTAAACACTTAATTATAAAATATAAAGGCGTAGTTATAATTTTCACTAACTCTCTGATAAAATAAATTTCCTCGTGAGGTTACGAAATGTATCGTACATTTCGTACCCTCACGAGGAAACGATAATGAGTGAAGAATTAATGTTGTAAATTGAGGCTATCTGCGCAAAACTGGTGTAACATTTTTTTCTACAGTGCCACTTTAAATGACACTAAACTACATACTTATTTTAAATTTGGATGCTAAAATTAATAATTAAATATTTTATACACTAAAATAGCATCCAAATATAAAAATAATTATGTGCTTTAGTATCGTTCAAAGTATTTTTGTAGAAAACAATTAAATGTGGGTTACACCACTTCAATTAATAGATACAGTCTTCGGCACATAAAACAAATGTTAATTCCTGGAAATGGTTATTTGTTATGCAAGGCTGTAAAGATGTTGTTTGACGCGAGTATTGAAACATATTGAACTTGAGCAAGCGAACGATATTAAGATTGGATGGAAAAGGAAAATTGAAGGATAGAAAAATTTAATCCTGAGCGTAGCGAGGGTTTCAAGACACGAGACACAAAACAACTTTGCTGCCGAGCGAAACACACATTTTTTTACCTCACTATAGCGAGGAAAATGGTAGATGAAAGAGAAACAGTTGAACTATAACAAATTAGTTTGTCACCACCGCTAGACTCAGATTCGCTCATATTTTGTTTCTTTTCAATTTATTACAGTACAATTCAATCCAAAGTAGGTATTGAATGGAATTGAAATTGAAGTGATCAAATGAAAAATTTGAAAAAAATAAGTTTAGCATTGGCTTCAGAGCCATCAGCTAAATGGTAACAAATAATCAAGAAACGCACAATGTAATATACACAAACAAAAAGTTTATTCGTGTAAAAAATGTAACTACTAAAACCCGCCATTTTTTAAAATAAGTTAAGATTTGGGTGCATTCTGAATTTACACCACATACGTTTGCTTCTTCTTTGTATTATAATTTTATGTGGTTAACGAAATAATTTTAGTTCTTCGACAAATTAAAATAATCCAATAAAACAATATTAGTGTTATCGTTGTCAAATTAATGTCAATAATAACAAGAATAAATTATACCAACGAATTAATATTATATAAATACTTGATGTACCTATGACGAAGCGCGTTTCGGAACGCATTACTAATTTTTAAACTCAAAATCAAAAGGTTATCTTCGGATGCGTTCTGGTTTAGCATCTCATCAATTTTTATTCTTGCTTGCTTTTAGTCTTGAAATATTTAAAATATTGTATGTTATAAAAAAAAAATTGTTTGTTAAATAAATAAAAATAAAAAGTCAATTTAATATCAACCATAATAAGAATAAAATATACCAACGGATCAACGGATCTAAATTACATAAATAATGTACGACAAATCACGTAGTTGAATGTGTCATTATAATTTTTTTTTCATCGAAGGAAAAAGTTAGGTACACCTAAGTCCATCGTCAGGTACGAATTTCAAAAAGTTTTTCCTCGCTAGCGTGCAAAAAGCGCCTTCGCGCAGATTTCTAATGAGACAGAAAGCCTTTCCGAGCTAGTAAGGTGAAAAGTTTTTCATTGACCTCTATCGGTAATGAGTAAGTAATATTATGTTTTGCCAAAACTTTATGTACTTTATGTACGAGACCTATGTACGTAATAAAACTGTAATTTCACTGACTAACGCGGTTTAGTAGAATTTATAAAAAACGCAACATATTTCGACAGTTCTTGACTCTGTTGATATAATTTTAGCATAAAATGTGCCAGTACTAAAACTTTCCTGAAGTATAATAGCGTGTATGCTAAGAATTGGGAATTATATGGATAATTGCTAGGAAGGAGTTACCTTTCGATAGAAATCGTGGCGTGGGTCAAAGAGCAAACTTTCCCGGGACTCGTCTTTAGCGGGCAAGCGCGGTGCAATAGCTCTACTCGTGATGCTCTTGTGCCGATGGTGAGGTGCTGTGCCGTCGTTATGCGTTTATTTTACTGCTTCCGCATTCGTACGCGGTTCAACGATATTGTAGTAAGCCCAAAAATGACATGTTTTTTTCACTACCTTACACATGTTGCTATTAAGTAAAGTTACAAAGGCGTGGGTAATGGGTCCTATAATTGAACTTTTCGCTTTCTTGTTTCGTTTTTCGCTTTCTAGTAAAGAAGTTCCTGTTTGAACAATTATGATTCCTGTTTAAACATTACTTAGCGATTGGAAGTTGTATTCTGCTTCATCGGAAGAAAGAGTTTAGCAATATAATGGAGAGAGAAAATATCTCTACACAATAGGTACCTGCAGGTAAGTGTCATCATCGCTGGATATAACATACAGGTACCTTTAATGTGTGTACCTACTTCGTGTTATAATATATATTTTTTATAATATCAAGTAACGGGACGAATAAGTCGTGCGCCTGAAGATAAGCTACACACCTGTCTATAATAGTTGCAGTGCCACTTAGAGCTTTAAATCGCAAAGATCTGAGCGGCGCTGCTACTGTGCCTGTCACCCTGAAACATAAGTTGATAAGTCTCATATGCCTGTAATTTCACCAGCACCCTTAAACCCTTCAAAACCGGAACACAGTTATGCTGACATTACCGCTTGGCGGCAACTCTACTACTACTAAATTATAATAATTGGACTCGTGAATGTGTGGATATCTAAAATAAATTAAATACGTTATGGATTATTTACTGCCTATCTGTTAAAGTATGACGAATAGTTACTTATTTTTAGGGACTGCCCAGTATACGCATTGTCCACACGATACAATTTACAAAAGTTTCAAAAATATGTCTCACTGGGAATCAAACTCGAGACTCTATGCGATAGTTGACGACCGGTACTGCTGACTACTGACTTGAAAGTCGTCAAATATAATTACACACGCTTTTCGGTTTAATCATTTCTTCAACGAGGTTTTTTAAAAACGTTCCTTTGCTTGCTCACGTCTCATTAAAAAATATGTAAAAGATAGTCAAGGAGTTGATATAGAAATTTTTAACCTCGGTACTTTTTGAATTTCGTAAGGAAACTGCGTGCATTTCAATCTTATGTCGGTTTGAGATAATTATTAGAGTAAGTTTTTAGTTGAAATTACCTGTACGGTAATTTCAACTAAAAACTTACTACCCGAATCTCACGGTATGTCACATGACAGGCATGTGACATACCGTGAGATTCGGGAATCTTTAGGCATAAGCATGAGTCAAATACAATCGATACCACACAAACATTTGGGTGTGAAAAAGCTGTGCTCTCGGTGGCTCCCACACAATTTGACTGAGGCTCAAAAAACGGGTCGCGTCACTTGGTGCAATGCAATGCTTACCAGATTCAACGAAGGGGCGTCAAATTTGGTGTGGGTCATAGTAATCATAGTAACAGGTGATGAAACATGGTATAAATCCATGATCCATTACGATTCCAAAACAAAGCAGCAACCGAACGTATGGGTCTTTCGAGATGAGCGGAAACCAAACAAAATGGCGCGCGAGGAAAGTGCCTCTAAGCGGATAATTGCTTCTTTTCTTAATAAATCTGGACACGCGGCTTCTGTTGCTGTGGAGAATCGTTGTACCGTGAATAGCGATTTGTATACGACCATTTGTTTGCCGGGAGTTATTGACAAACTTCGTAAAAATAACCGTAAACGCCGTATCATCTTGCACCACGATAATGCCAGTTCTCACACAGCCAGACAGACAAATGAATTTTTGAAGGTGAACAACGTTGACCTTATGAGCCATCCCGCGTACAGTCCCGACCTGGCACCTTGTGACTTTTATTTATTTCCTAAAATTAAGAACCAGTTACGCGATCAACGATTTTCATCATCTGAGGTTGTCGAAGAGTGAAAAAAAATTGGTTCATTCTTATGATTTCATCTGTGCTTAGTTACGGTATCGTATTATGGGGCAACTCAGTAGCTCTAGAAAAAGCCTTCAAGGTGCAGAAGAAATGTATTCGGGCGATCTGCGGAGCGTGGTCAAATGATAGTTGTAAACCTTTGTTCCAAAACTTAAACATACTGCCTTTGCCATGCATGTACATTAAGGATATATGTATATTCGTAAAGAATCACCCTCAACATTATAAAACGCTCGGTCAAATCACTCAAAGACAAACAAGACGTAAAATTATGCACCAATTATTTAAACCTCGCTGCCATAAAGGAATATATGAGAATAACTCGTTCAACATGTCTATACAAATATTTAATCATTTACCATGGGATATTAAGTTACTACAAGGACCTAAATTTAAATCACAATTGACAAAATGGCTTTTGACACATTGCTTTTATAGTAATAAGCAATATTTAGATTGTGCTACAAGTAATGGTCATTAATATAAATTGACATATTTTTAATAAGTTTTTAAAGTATGTAGTAATAATAGAGACCTGTTTAAATTTTATAATATTTGCACACCTGCTTGCAGGTTGAGTACACTGTACCTATTCAAAATCAAGATCTGTAATATACTGTATTCTGGCAAATAAATATATTCTATTCTATTCTATTCTATTCTATTCTATGAAAAAGTGCATTAACGCTAAAGGAGAATATTTTGAGAAACAATAAATTCATTTCTGACCATTTATAGTATTTTTTTTTATTCATTCCGGAAACTTAAAGTGCGCCTCACGTACTAACATACTTATGACGACCTGATTAGGAGGCTTTTATATTTAAATTTTCTGAAAATAACCAGTACTTACTCATAACGCTAAACGAGAAACAGTAAATAAAAAAGTGTATTAAATCAATAAAATCTCACTTATCAATCCCAACTGGCAATAAAACACACGCTGAACTTTCTCCGCATACTTTTCACAATAACCAACATCAATATGGTCACTGGAATTGTTTCGTCCAGTGTTACTTTTTGTTACCAACTCTAATTAATCTTTTAAACAGCATTTACGTCTGAAAAAATATGTCCTAGTTATGAATTTATTTTAGTGTAGGTATATGTAACGTGACAAGCTGACAAGTTGTTGGATGAAATACAAAACCAATGAAATAATAGTACAACAAGAAATAGCCAATATTCAAAGTTCACATTAGAAGAAAATTAGCATCAACATCGTAGTATACTTAGATGTTATAGTTGAAATAGGATAATATTACAACAATAATATGACATCAATACAAAAGTGCTCACATTGTTAAAGGCTGTGTTCAAGAAAAGTGAGTTAAAGAAACTTATCACAGTATTGTATTAACTTAGCTTAACATAAAAAACGTGATATAGTGTGATGTCACATTTTTTGTGAAAATTGGGATTATTAAGCATGTAATAATAACTAACTTGTCGTTGTAACGAAAGAGACAAGTGAGCCAAAAGAGAATGCTACAAAAGAAGATGCCACAGCAAAAATGTCTCTTTTGCTCATAGTTTCGTTCATATTGGAGTAAAAATTACGGCGTTTTCACAGAAAATTTATAAATCCAAGATTTACAAAAGTACTAAAATTATTTTCGAGCATTTTCAACAGGTACGGTTTTTTACCTAATTTTGGTGGCAATTTATAATTTTGTGTTTTAAGTAAATATTATGGATTGTCATTGTATTAAAAATTAATTCCAAAAAGAATATCTTACCGGCTCTTCAAAATGTCAAGTAGTAAATTTTGTTTGATCACCAAATTAGAGCATCGTCACCAAAATTAGTACATTGGAGAAAAAACACAAATAAAATCAGAAAAAATAATAATATATATTTAATATATTAGACCAGGATCTTAAATGTTGAGTCTCATGCGGCTAATTGCTTAGACCTTCTGCTAACAACTGATCCAGGGCGATAGGGGATGCCCCATTGGATACTTCCGACCATTGTCTGGTGAAAACTGTGTCCGTATACTTCCCACCCGATCAGAACTCTAGTGGTATGAGACGGGTGTAGTGATACAAGTTGGCAGATTGGGACGAAATGCGCCATTTCTTTGCTTCGTATTCCTGGAAGGCTTGCTTTTCTTCAGGAGACTCGTTGAGCTGCGCTGAAGCTGTAGTCGAAGTTTTGCGTTTGGGTATGGAGTATTACATACCATACTCTGAGGTACCCAATGGTCCCCAAGCTCGGCTATGGTTTAGCGCTGACTGTAGCCATGCTGATGCACAAAAACAGTCCACGTACCAATCTTGGGCAGACGCTCGACTACGCAAAGCGCCGAGCACACGGAATCTAAAGAATGTTTTTAATAAGGCCGCCAAGAACTCAAAAACGTGTTACGTAGTGCCAAGTTCGACCTTATACGCTGCATAGGAGCCAAGCTTCCCTCTTATACAGTAGTTAACAAATCCTTTTGGTCCCTAGCCAAAGCGGTCGAAACTATCTTTTGTCGCCCATCTTTACCACCTCTGCTGAAGCCGAACGGCTCGGTGACTCATATTGTGGAAGAGAAGCAATCTTTTTGCCTCACTCTTTGCAGAGAGTTCGCATATGGATGCCGCAGGGAATCTACCACCTACCTTACCTCAGGCTGGCTGCACTATGGCACCAGTTCGCATACGCCAAAAAGAGGTACTTAGATCTCTGCGGACGTGGGCCAGATGGAATTCCAGCAATAGTCCTGCGTAACTGTGCGCCTGAGTTGTCTCCTGTTCTCACACGACTGTATTGCCTCTCACTAGAGACTGACATAGTTCTCAGATCGTGGAAACTTGCAAATGTGGAAGCTTGCACACGTACAACCTGTGCCGATAAAAGGAAGCACAGCTGACCCTGTCAACTATAGACCCATGTCAGTTACTTCCATTCTATGCAAGACTAGGTATGGAACTTGTACTCAACAACCATCTCCTGTCGCGCCTTGATTGCCAAAATAGATTCCGGCGGGGGCGATGTACTGGGGATCTTGTTATGCCTGCAACATATGGAGCGAGGCTATAGAAAAGCAAGGTGAAGCACTTGCAGTATCTTTGGACATTATATTATTACAATTGGATCTCGGATTTCTTGAGGAAACGTTCGATTGGAGTGGTAGAACTACTACAACTACTTAGAACTACTCTTCCGAACATCGGGCGATTGATGCCAGAGTACCTCAGGGTTCCGTACTGTCTGCAACTCTCTTTCTGCTGCATATCAATGATATGTTAGTTCTAGATGCCTTTGCGTATGCTGACGACAGCACGGTTGTAGGTAGGTACTTGATCAACGCAGGGGTCAGTGGAGAGGACATCCAGTCTTGTCGAGACTCCATGGTTAGTCGTTTCGATTTGACACTTAAGGTCTCCGATTAGGGCGATGCCAATCTTGCCAAAATGCTATCAAAACACAGGCGTGTCTATTCTCCATAAAACAGAGTTTCCTTGACCTGACTTCGACTTTTCGTGATGTATACCGATAGCCGATTGTCTCTAGCTTCTTAGGATGAACCTGTCCTCCAATTTTAACTTTGGCAGATACATAGACATCCATGGCCAAAAATGCATCCAGGAAGATTGGCATCGTTTCCAGAGTGAGGCGTTACTTCGCACCGGGACAGTTGCTTCAACTGTACCAAGCACGAGCCCGTTCGTGTTTAGAGTACTGCTTCCACCTATGGGATGGCTCTGCTACATACTAACTGGTCACTTTGGATTCAATCGACAAGCGTGCTAAGAGGCTTACTGGTAACACGAAATTAGTAGATGCGAAGCTGCAGAGCCTTGAACACCGCCGTAAATTTGCCTGCTTATCGATATTCTACAGGATATATCACGGAGAGTATGCGATGGAATTACACGATTTAATTCCGCCTTCCCCTTCACCGGGGGACTAGACGTAGGCTTGGGTTCCACCCCTATGTTGTGCATATGCCAAAGATTCGCATGAAGCGTTACGCTTCCACATTTATATGGGCAAACGGCTATGGAGTGGAAATCCATGCCTGCAGACTTATTCCCTGATTGCTATAACTTGGGCCTTTTCAAGGCGAGATTGAATAGGCAATATTTAGGTGTGCATGCTCCATCGTCGACCTCATCGTCACTGTCCACCAGGTGAGATGAAGGTCAAATGCGCACTTACATTTTGTATGAAAAAGTGTCGTTATTACGCATGATTATAAATTTTCAGTGTCGGTAAAAATGTTTATAATAGAAATAGAAAATTTATAATTTAAATGAACTTTGATTTGTTTTCCAACACTATTGATTTGTAGCCAACAACAGACTTATTATGACAAAAAAAACTACTTACTTTGTAATTTTGGCGGTAAGATACAATTTTGGTGAACACAGATAAATCACCAAAATCACCAAAATTGTGTCACCAAAATTGGAAAATTAGCAAAAAGTTATTTTAAAAAACACACTTTAAGTTAAGGCAACATTAGTTATAGCATATCATAGGTACCCAAAATCAACATTCAAAATGCATACAGCATTATTTGAGACTTTATTTGTTTCCTCGGTAAAATGGTCACAAAAATTGTTCAGTTTTGGCCCCTATGTCACCTAGTATTAGTACTTACCTTCTTGGCGGGAAAAGCAACACGATCTCTGCACAATCGATCGCACCGCGTATTAGCGCGACTCTGGAAGGGGCGGGAGGTAGTGATCAGAAAGTTCTCCTAAGTTTACAGTATTTGCTAGTGAGCATTTAAAATTGTTCACCAAAATTAGGCTCTTCCCGCGAACGATTGTTCTTAGTACGATATTACTTTATATCAGACAGTTTAATTAATCAATTATTTAATTACCGACAGTAATATTCACTGAGAATACGGGTGTACCAGTATTTTTTCAAAATATAGTTCAATTTTTTTTCAATCATGAAAACAAGTTTCAGACCCAGGTTGTGGACGCGTCACCAAAGTTAGAAATCAGTACTAAAAAGAATTATAAATATACTATAACGTCGACGTAGGAATTTTTCTTTAGTGGCTCCAGGTGAAGATTTGATTACACTTGACTACAAAAAATATTACATTCTATTTTGGCAACATAGACTACAACTTTCGACCACGCGGCGCAAAAATCACATTTGGGAAAATCATTGAGATAACACGTTGTTCTGGTAAACGGGCGAATGGTAACATTCGTTATTGATGTACTTGTTGATACGACGTCAATACGTACATCAACACGCTTCGTACGACATCAAAGTACCCATAACCATCTTGCCAACATCTAATCTAATTATTATTTACGAAATATACAAGTATATAGTGCTAAATTCTGTATCGTTACACGTGATTGAAGCAATATATCATGTCCTAATTTTAATAAAAATTGTTTTGATAACAGTGTCAACGTAAACGACCTAGGGTAAAGTTATAAATAATTCATGCGAAATATTTTACAAACACCGTTGACACTTGGCGGTCATGTCAAGGTTGACAAATCTGCACTGCACATTATCTTTCAAGTAATAGACATTTTACATTTTAATATTAGTGCTTTCCCTCGCAATAAGTAGTATGGTGTATTATGGCGAAAACAATAAATCTATAATTGCCTAAAAAGCGTGTGGTTTTACATAACTTCTTTAGCACCACCTACCTGACTTGTACGCATGTATTTTTAGCACTTTTTATTCCAATTAGTTAGTTCACGTTAACCGGCATGTCTTCACTTGCAAAGTTTTCTTTTGGATTTGGTTCTTGGTGTCGTTATTCTGCTCTGAATATTAAGATCTTCTATTTGCTAAACTAATATAAGTACTTAATGCAACGGGGTTCCAACTGTTATTATTCGTGGTCTGTAACTCGGTAATAATAGGGGTTAAAGTATGAAATTGCCGATTTGTACTGAAAATC
>NW_020653200.1:5337108-5367743 GCF_003589595.1 Hyposmocoma kahamanoa
GAACCTATTGCAATAAAACGGCAATTTCATACTTTAACCCCTAATACTTATTATCTCGACAATTCTTCTAAACTGAAAGCTAGCATACTAATTTTATTATACGCAAATTTTTTTAAAACGTGGATATTGTCTATAAGCCACGGCTTTAAACACACGATTTTAGCCGGATGTAACCTCGTAGTATTGACTCTTTGGCGTTGGGTAGTGAAGATAAAACTATTCAGTGTACACAAACTAGTAGCTACGTGTGTCAAACGAAAAAGAATAAAATTTTTTACCAACACTGTGTGGAATGTATTGAAAAAAAAAAGGTATAATATAATACTATTTTGAATTGATGTTACGATAGTCATCATATCTTAGTTTTATACCTTAAGAATTCATTTCGAAATAACTTATGAAAAAGTTAAATTTATTCACTGTCTCTGTGTCACAGTGCGTTACCAGAACTTAGCAAACATAAAATCGTAAAAAACAATGCTTCGACTATTATTTTTTATTACTACGCTATTTTATTCATACTTAATCAAATAATTTGATACGATTAGCTTTCAAGAATATTTACGTTTATGGAGTACTATATTAGAGAGAATTTGTTTTTTTCTGTAAATGTACAGTGACAATGGGATAAATAGATACTTTTTAGGTTAATTACAAAAATGTTAGCCGATTTTTTATTTTTTTTTAATGTTAGGGATAGCCCTGTGTCGATAAAAAAAGTTGATTCACCCTTTTGACTTTTATATTGGCTCTCCGAGCTACTCCTGTAACCCTAAACGTATTATATTGTACTTTCATTAATAATATAAATAACTGCCTCTTTGACCGAACGGTTACTTGCCTGGGCTGCCATGCAGAGGTCCCGGGTTCAATTCCCGGGCCGGGTGAAATATTTGTACGGCCTACATTTATTTTTCTCGTGACTTTGGGTGTAATTTGTGGTTGTCAATGTGTGTGTCCAAGGCATCCGCGCTACAGGGTCTTCCTAGTGCGGAGCTTAAAAAAATTGGGCGCTACTCGAGGGAAACTCACAAAATATAACTTAAATATGTGCTATTTAGCCATCACTTTTCAAAATATTTCTTCTCGAATGTTATGTGAACGATTATTGGATCAGGAAATCCTTACAATTATCACTTTGCATAATTACAAATACGAATTATTGTTGAGACTGAGTATTTACAATGTGTATGAAATCCGATTAATTGTGATTACGTAACGATTAAGAGATGTATCAGTGGGAAGCGATTACCTACAAGAGCGATCAGGTATATCCTTCCGTTGCCGCTCTCACGCTTCCTGCGAGCCTTCGAGGCTCACACATCGGGGTGAGTGAAAGCGAGCGCGCTCGCCCCACCTGTCGTAGCATGGGGTGGGCCTGCTCTGCTATATAAGCCCACACTCAAGGTAAACTAATAGAGTAAAAACAGTTTCGGCGTCTCAGCTAGAGGAACAGCTGTCCCCGTCCCATCATGCGAGGGATCTGGAACCTAGTGGTAAGTGTTTTAAAAACTTCATTCAGCGTAACGAATCGGATAATACATTTTTTAAATTACTCTCCCGATTTGGGTATAGTGTGATATGTGATGCAGTTCACGGTAAGGAGTTATTAGTAAGAATTAAAGCCAGCGAATTTTTTTCAAATTAGGCAAATGTAATTAACCTATAGTTTTAATTATTAATACAAAGATCGAACGCTTAAAAGGGCCGTATTGGAACCGATCTTTGTATTAATAATTATAACAAACTAGTGGAGTAATTTCACAAAAAAAAATTGAATTGGTTAAAAAAAAAAATTGGTGAAACATTCTGACATTTATTTAAAATTTTATAACCTATACTTTCTTTCATCATATTGTATAATTATGTTTCTAAGGTTGATTGAAGGCATTTTGGCTTGACTATTTTTAAAATCGAGTTTTTTGCAGCTATTTCGACAAAGCTTATCACAATTACAGCCCGAAAAAAAAAGGAATATTTAGCGCTGAGAGATATTTTTTTCTTTTCCACAATTACGCGGAAGTCACACTTTGGAATATTAATAACTTCACTGTACAATAAAAGACGCGTTGCAGGAGCGATTGAACGGTGTCTACATTGATCTTCTTGTTAACAATTACATTGGTATTCTTTTTTGTTTGCGCCAAAGAATATTCTGCCGCCTCGATTCTCGCCATTGTGGCAAAATTAACAGCATTTAAATGTGTAATTTCTTCATATAAGTACTAGTGATGAGTCCAACAATTGCATAACGCGAAACGGATCTTACCTTTGTTGATTGTTGTCGGGTCACTAATCCACGATCTTGTTTTTATTAAAATTCAAATAAATTTAAAAAAATTGTGGTTATTAAAATTCAAATAATATGGGCACGTAAAAGGGACAACAGACCATATGTTAAGTGAGTAACGTATCATTGCTTGCACAATTTAAGTGATTTTTTTTTTCTAATTAAATAAAAATTATTGTAAATATTACGATGTTGTGCCCAACATTGAAATGGCCTCGAATAAAGCACCACTTGTTATATATTGTTATGACCAGGAGGTAATCCAGATATGAAATCGGTATTATCATCTCGTTAAACGGACCACTAGATCAAAGTCAATAATTAATTTTCTTGCACGTCAGGTACCTACTCTGAAAGATGGTCATAAAAGCTGTTAGGGCCGTTTGCGTGTGCTCCTTTTGAACAATTCTTTTAGGTTATGATCGCACAAGACAAGTGTACACCAATCGCCATTGTCCCCACTGGCGATCCTCGGTTTCATAACGCATTGCGTAATTCGTCCGTGTGTGTGTCATATTATTAGCCTGAGTGCGAATTGCGCTAATGAACCAGATGAACTTTCTCGGGGAATTTTCACTCCTTAACATAAGCGATGGCATTAATAAATTCGCAGGACACTAATATGGTTGCAAGCAAGCCATATAGACTCGGTTTTACTTTGATTGCAATAGGTTTTTATATTGAATTAACAAACAAGCGTTAAACGTCAAATTTAATGCATAAACGATAAGCGAACCAATTATAAAATTCAAGTTAATATGTAATATGATTTATTTAATTTAGTAATTTCAATTATTAAATTTAATATAGTGTTTGGAGTAGTCATTGTAATAGTAGGTATATATATATATATATATATATATATATATATATTCAGCCGTCCGCTAACTAAAAAGCGGTTAAGTGATAAAATAATTATAATATATATATTATAATTATAAAAAAAAAAGAAGTTTTGGAATATTGAAATTGTTTAATGATATTTCAAATTCGCATCGTTAGGGTAAGTTTCAACAAGTCGAACACGCGTTTTGGTTAGTGGATGTTATACTTATATATGTTAGTGGATGGAATACTGCCGGTATTATGTACAGATGTGGATTTTGAAGCCCATTCTTTAAAGGCTCCTATTGACGCTTCATTGATTTTCCTATAGATTCATTAGGGAAATAATTGCGAGGTCTATAAAACTTTCCGGAAATGTGTCTAGACCCTCGAAGTACGTCGCCGCCACAACCTATCCGCCGCACCGAGGCTGGACTGGTCACAAGCCTTCAACTTTCTTTTCGCGATTCAATTATTACGCAATAAACTGCGATACGACTGCTTTAATTTCTATATAATCTTAAGCAAGTATTTGAGTGAAATGTTGTTAGTGAAATACATGATTTTCACGATATTTCGACCCGATGCGACGCCTCCTCATGTAATCGTGTAATTTACCTACATTGTACTTAGTCGTAGTTAGACAGTGACGGTGACAGAATGTAACGTCAAACTAGACATATAGGTAATATAATAACTAGATCAATCAAACAGTTCATCAACAACAATTATATTTAAAAAAAATTTGGGCTACCCAAAGTACAACGGTATATCGCTGTGCGTGTTTATTACTTAATATGCTGTGCGTTGATATTTTCGGGTTCGATAATAAGTATAACATATTTCGTCTCTCTTTTGTTTCAGATTACCCTAGCGGTAATTAGTAAAATTGTTCTAGTGTCGGGAAAGGCATTAATAGAACAAAATCAACAAGTAAGACAACAACAGTTGGAACCAAACCAGCAGGCTGCAGCACAAAAGCGCATCGGTTACGACTACCCCGCAGAGTCTCATGATCTCGTCAACCCGTTTCAAGACCGCGATGACTTGCATTCTCGCGGAGACCACCACGAGGTAATCCACCATGATGACCATCACGAGCACCATGATCCTGGATACTGGAAAAAGAAACTTATTTGGAAGCCAGGCTGGAAGAAAACTTGGAAAAAAGCCAAGAAAGAAATCTGGAAAACGTCATTTAAGTTAATATGGAAGCCTATTTGGGTGCCCATCAAGACACGTGAGTGGAAAGACATATGGCTGCCTGATGTTAAGAAGATCTGGCGACCAGTATGGATCTCCGAATGGTTCCCGTCTCCTGATCATCACGAGCATCATGAGTCACACGGATGGGACAGAAGTGACACTAAGTCAGCAGAAAGTCAAAAGTTAGTAGCTGTTGCTCAGGCTCCAAGACAATCATCGCCGCAGCAACAGACGCCACAACAATATTCTCCCGCGCAGACCAAACAGAGCACGATGCGATTTCCCAAATAAGTAAATTCTGATATTAAACTGTACACTGGGTGTAAATATTTGAGTCAAAAGCTAACGGGTAGCTGGGTCAACCGCCATTGTATTTAACGATTAGAACGCGAATTTGCCATGAAATCTCGAGTCTGTAATGTTCAGCTCAAAGGATAAGCCCAACTTGAATAATATGTAAAGAAGTGGGTAATGTATCATGTAAATAGTATTCACATAACGCTGAATTGGCATAATTTTACTTCCCACAAAATCATTTAATACCTATAGCAATTTACTTCATATAACGAACGTTTAATATAAACTTACATTCATACACCCATGTCAAGCACTCGAACAAATAAATATTTTTTAAAACGTAATTTCGACTATTTGGTGAGAATGTAGTTTTGTATTATTCTGTTAGTGACAAGTTTCTGTGGGTAGTTTGAGTAGTGTTTGACATGGGTGTCAAAAACTGTTTTACTATGGGTACCCAATGCCTGACAGTCGTATATATTGAGGTGTCAAACGCTAGAACGTAACTAGTGTTAACTATTGGTACCTGAAGGTATTGCTATTGTGCAATGACAAAATGCCACCAAGGGTGTTACATTATTCGGAAGATGATGTATTGAAGGCAATTGATGAAGTGTCTAAAGGGATTACGAATCCTTTCATCGTTGCAAGATGATATTTTTTTAATGTTATTTAAAACTAGGTATATGAAAATATGATATGATCGTGAGACATTTAAGTTTCATTTTTGTGTTAAGTTTTTGCAATGTTGTTGTAGATGTACTTATTAATTTTAATAAAAGCATCTTGCTTGATTTTGGCTTTTGTTTTTCTTTAAATTTATAGTTATGTAGTAATCAACGCAGATAACCACAAAATCTTAACATAATGTCCTGGCAAATACTAGCACCTACTGATCTCACTAGCCAACTAATGGGACTTTAGATATTTTGTCTGTCATACACTGGTACCTACAATTTTAGAGGTTGCGCAAAACTGGAATATTTTAATTATGCTATGATTACTATTAATATTAAACATACCTATAGATAAATTATGTATATATATATATAAATATATATATATATTTAGGTCGTAGGTATGGCAGATAATTTTTTGGCAAAACTCGTGACTTTCCGTCTAAAATCGACAACCACTGGGACATTTACCTAACACTCATTTGAAATAATCATGTTACAAACCACAGTTAGTGTAACGTCATTTTATCAAAATTTTATTTCATTTATAAATAGGATTATTCGCGAAAGACGATATCCCTAATACTAACATTATATTTCACACTGATAGTTTCTAGATTCTGATAAGTCAGATCACATATTATGTTTATAATAGATTTGTTGTTTTTCAAAGTATATGCCTTCACTATTCACACGGACGTTTGCATTCGTTGGAACCATTGTGAAAAATAGTAGGGCCAGTCTTCCGTAGGGACCTCTTCAAAGGCTCCGTGGAACGCATTCACCGCCGCTTCCGGGCATGTAAATCGGAACTCTCTAAGTTGACCTTCACGTACATCGTCACGATGATGATCACGTCCACATCTAAATTCACTGAACCACGAATACACGGAGCTGCGACATAGGGTTTCATCACCTAATGCCAATTATCTCTGATAATTCTTGTGTTGACTGAAGTCACATCGAAAATCGTACAAAATCATGGAGCTGTGCGTGTGGTGCCGAATGTAATATATGAGTACTCGAACTCCAAAGTCAGTTTCTTTGTGTACTATTGATAGATAAGTTTTATTAAGTTTATTCTTTACCATTAAGTTATTTCAAATTATAACGGAACCTAAGAACTCGATATATAACGGAACCAATGAAATAAAATACTAAATAAGTTGTTAAAAAAAATGCTTTTTTATTAAAAGCTAGAAAATATTGATGGCATTTAGGTACACAATAACGTCAATATTTTGCTACTTCTAAGAACATGTATAAAAAGCTAATTAAAAAGCCATCGCATAAGGCCTGAGGGTTTACTCCAGTAAGTAATATAATTATTACATAGGTATACCTGAACATGGTATTTTTCAGATTTAGCAGTAATTAAGAATTTCGCTGTATCAGCGCTTGACGCAACATTCGTCAGCGAGACCAGATTCACGCTTAGTCCGCGATGATGACGTAAGCGACAGAACGCGTTGCGGTGTGTCCACGGCCATATTAGGGCTGAAAAAAAATTTCACCGCTTCTTTGATCAACCATTATCGCTTATAGCGATTATAGCTCCAAGGTTAGTTAACACAGGGTTATTTTTAAAATGCTAATAACCTCGCAGGATGTATTACTAACATCATAAACAACAAATTTTGTTCCATGACTTTCAATAATCTGTCCCTTTGATGCACCCTCGTCGCGTGTTTTTTGTAACGCGATCTCTCAGAATACACATTATGCCAATACAGTGACGTATCGATACTCGAATGTTGTACACGGAAATGGTGTGCACAATTGCTCGGTGTGATGATAATGTATAGAAGGCCTAAGCCGTATAACAATGGGCTCAACTCACACTGGCGCAGAGTCGCAACGTTCGTGTCGCGTCCTGTTTTTCAACTACAACGCCTGGCGACGCGCGTCGACGGGCGACGACCCTCGCATTAGTGCACAACAGTATGGCCGGCGTTTGGCGCCTCACTACATGCAAGTAACGAAGCGTCGACGCGCGAGTGCCCTTACCTTTCAAGACCAGAACACAGTAATGCTGACATTACGGCTTGGTGGAAGAAATAGATAAGTATCGCATGTTACGATACTTAGCTTACCTATTTCTTAAAGATAATTTCGAGTTAATAAAATGCTAAATAAATTTCATTCCAATGGACGCGCGAGAACTCGTAACGAAAATAAAACCCACCACCAAAATATTTTTATGGAGGAGGAGAGGAGCGGGAGGAGCTATACATATTATTACTTCCTACCAAATACAGATCTAAAAAGTGCTAGAGAGTGCACGAAAAACTTAAAAGGTGATTACTGGTAAATCTATTATATTTTGTGCTAAATTATGGAACAAAGTTATTATGGTGTTTGTAATATAGACCTGGGAGGTTGTTAGTATTTTAAAAATAACCCTGTATATCATTATCGAAAGTAATATTATTAATGTAAAAGTGCGTCTGTTACGTTTTCATATAGATGGGACCTTGGAGAAGGACGTAGACTACTTTTTATCCCAAAAATAAATCTTAAAGTGGGCGAAATAAGGGACGAAGGTTTGTGTGTAAAACCAATAATTTCTCAACTAAGGTATCTGAAAATTAATATTTATGCCTTTTGAAATGGAAATTAGTATTAGTATTAGTATACTCGATGTACATATTCTACGCAGACGACGTCACGGGCACCAGCTAATAAATACACACACACACTCATAGCCCCGCACTGGGGAATATCGCGTGTGCCATGGACACACGCACAAACAACCACAAATTACACCCAAACTCACGAGACATATAACTGTAAGCCATACAAATATTTCTCCGGGCCTGGGTATCAAAACCGCGGCCTCTGCGCGGCAGACCAGCATGATAACCGTTCGCTCATGGAGGCAGTTAGGCAGCCAGCTATAATTATAATATGTATAATGTTATTACCTATACTATCGGTAAAAACTTTGATAAGTTTTATACGAGTAAATCTAGATTTTACACACCATGACTGTCTACTTCTCAAACTCCAGGATCGCAACACAAACCTAGTCCAAAATAACTGACTGCAAAATTTAAACTATTTTTGGACAACAAAAATCCAAATAACTTGAGTTGATTAAGTTTGGGGGTGAATTTACGAACACTAATTTTGGGAACAAATACACAAAGGATTTTGATTTACCGGTAAGACTAGCAGTAAAAGTCATAAATTATAATTGTACCCTTTCCTGCACCGAAGTTACTTCCAGATGTGTTTAAGAAACATTGACCGTCCAAAGAAAGCAAACATAATGTCTTCATACCGAGTACTTCACTCCCTTCCTTTCCCGGGTCCCTTTTGTGAATAGCGTCTTTGGTGTTAGAGCAGTAGAACAGGCGTACGACCGCAAGCCGCAAGCAAATTAATTATCAAACCTCAGTGTCTTTCGTTAAATTGCAAGTTTTCATTTAAGCAAGTGTAAAATTTGGTTTCTTACTTTTTAAAGAAATGAATATCTTGACATGGAAGTTGACGGTGAATGTGAAATAATATGATAACATAATCTCAGTACAGAGTACTAAAAAAACCGACATCAAAAGTTCGTGGAATTACATCTATTTGCCAAGTTTTATTGAAATCGGTTACTGGAAAGTGCGCGAAACCGGATTCATTCCCTTAGTTTGCCACCCTTAGAGGTGGAACATTTTCTTGACATTTAAATAGGACCACTATTGACCTTCTTTCGAACAAAAAAAAAAATTATCAGAATGGTTCACAAAGTTATCGCATAACATATGTACATAAAAAAAAGATACACAATAGAATTAAGAACCTTATTATTATTTTGTTAATATTAATAAAAGGTCGTCAAGAAATTCGTGACATTATTAATTTTTCTACATCAGCAACAAACGATAAATGTCGCAAGTGTCCGATCCGACCACAAACGATTCAGCACATTACAGGAGCATTCACAGCACTTGCACAAACAGACTACACTCATAGACACAACCAAGTAGCATACGTCATTTACTAGAAACTGGCACTCAAATACACACTCATACAGGACACAAATCCTTACTACAAATACACACCACAAAGTATCCTAGAAAACACAACACACAAACTTTACTACGACCGCGCCATTCTCACAGACAGGACAATTCATTTTAATAGACCAGATGTAACTCTACAAGATAAAATAAATAAAATTACTTACCTAATAGACATTGCAGTTCCCAACACACATAGCATACAGAAGACTATAAATGAAAAAATAAGTAAATACGCAGATCTAAAGGATGAAGCGTCTACAATTTGGCGACAAGAAAAGGTGTATGTTATCCCAAATGTTCTTTCCACAACAGGCATTATTCTTAATCGTCTTCTCTATAGCCTTAAATTATTAGGGTGTAAAGAAAGCCTCTACATAACCTTGCAAAAAGCTGTAATTTTAAATACATGCCGCATCGTCAGAAAGTTCATGCAGATGGAAGAGTACGTAGTAGTATCTTATTGCACACCCACCACATACTCGTAGATACACGCCATACTGCATTTACTTGACTTCGGTCCGTAAATGCGTTTAAAACCAGCTAACTAGCTGAGAAGAATAATGCAAATAATAATAATCTTTAAGGCCTTGGGAGAGGCGAGAGTTTAAATTAGATATAATAATAATAATAAAGCGCACACTAAACATAGCCCCGCACTAGGGAAACCCTGTGTCGCGGGTGTTATGGACACACACATAGATAACCACAAATTACACCCAAACTCACAAGAGAAATATGTAGGCCATACAAATATTTCTCCCGGCCCGGGAATCGAACCTGGAACCTCTACGTAGCAGTCCTGGATGGTAACCGTTCGGCCACAGAGGCAGTTAAATTTTAAATCCTAATAATCTATATACAGTTAAGTAGATTATTTCTGGAACTCTTTATCTTTTAATTTGATTTTGCAACCATGACACAAATAAAAACCTATTAATGATTACGAAAACCTAAACAGTTTAATAATAAATGTAATATTAAGTTTTTATTGAATGTCAGGATGTTCCACTACCATGATATTCAATTATTTTTTTGTGAAATCACTCCACTAATTTCTTATAATTATTAATTGTATTCCTTTGATCCGGCCTGATTTGAACAGATGTCTACTAGCAAACCGTGTCAGACGCTATGTACCTAATAAATGCAATATTTTTAAAAATAACAGCGAATTTCAATGGTAAAGAAATTAAAAACAATATAATGTTACTTCATTACATCATTGCGCATATAAGTAAATTAAATTATATTTGTTTATAAATTACGAATTTTTTTGCACGAATGTTTGGCTACATCGTAGACCTCATCGTTACTTTCCATCAGCTGAGATATTAAAAAAAATTGTTTTTGTAAAAGATATGACAGCAGAAAGTACTAAGAATCAGACTTCCCAATGCATGATTAAGAAAAATAACAAATGCTATTTGTCTCTGTATCATTTTATTATTAGATCTTTGTATTAATAATTATAACAAACCAGTGGAGTAATTTCACAAAAAATAATTGAATATCAATTCAATAAAAATTTAATTAATACAGTGAATAGCGACATCTCTCGCCAGGACTGGTAGCTGTAAAGGTACTATCTGGGTGATAAATCTGTCATAGATATTTCATAGATGGCGCTACGACTAAAAAGTCGTTGAAAAACCAAATACAAAGACACGACGCGAAAACATAGAAAAATTCGTGAGGTCCGTTGGTTCGTTCCGTGGCTTAGTTGGTATAGCGTCTGGCACGGTATGCAAGAAAACGTCGGTTCGAATCCGACCGGATCGAAGGAATTTTTTCTGAGAGTTCGATCTTTGTATTAATAATTAATACAAATATTTTTTATTTTACCAATATCGAAGATAAAACTCTACATAAAGTATAATCTCAATACAGAGTACTAAAACCTACGACCTCAAAGGTACGTGGAATTACGTCTATTTGCTAAGTTTTATTGAAATATCCCCTAGTTCTCCACTATAAGGGACTTGACACAGAAGATAATAAAAATCGGTTCTCACTACTCAAAGTATATTGAGAGAGAAAACCGCCTTGAATTGGGTAATAGCAAAACCAACCATTAAAATAGTTGCTCCTTAAGTAAAATTTAGGCGCTATTTATAAAAATGAATGTTCATGCGTACCCTTAGAGGTGGATGATTTTCTTCAAAATTAAATGGGACCACTATGAAGGTACCCTATTTCCACAAATATCGGAGTTATCACGTAACATACATAAAAAAAATTACAGTCGAATTGAGAACCTCCTCCTTTTTTTGAAGTTCTCGGCATTATTCAAGTTTCAGCTGCAATGAGTCGGAAATCAAGCTTTGGCTACAATGAATTCCCCCCGACGCTAATCAAACAATGTAAAGACGAATTAGTAGTAACTTTAAGGCTCAACTTACACTGGCGCAGAGTCGCGTCGCATCATGTTTTTCAACTACAACGCATGGCGACGCGCGTCTTTACGCGACGAACCTCGCATTAGCCCGGATCATAGAGTGGTCGGCGTCTGACGCCTCACTGCGCGCAAGTAACGCACGGCGACGCGTGAAATCGTTCCACTTTGTCCACAGACGTATATCCAGACATAGTAAGTGTACTTCGCGTGCCCAATGTAAGTGAAATACACTTAGTTGCCGCTGCTACACTTTAGAACGCGCTCGACCGTTATTGTAGATAAACACCAGTCGAAAACGCGAAAAATGCGTAATTGTGCCATTATAAACTGCAAAAACACCATAAATGTGGGTAAACGAGTAAACAGTGATGTTTCCTTTAGATAATTTTTGCAGCACGTGTTACATCGCCGGATATGTAGTACGAGTAATACAAAAAATATAAAATACGAAAAATGCTGAAGAGGCTGTCGAAGAGTATGAAAAATATGTTTAAGAGATTATCACGGAGGAGTGGCATAAAAAACTAACTAACTAACGGAAACATTTTAAGAAACAGTAAATTCTTTTACAATATTTTTTCTTATTCATTCCGGAAACTTATAGTGGGCCCACGTAATAATTATAACAAACTACTGGAGTAATCTCACAAAAAAAAATTTAATATCATGGTAGTAGAATATGATATGACATTCAATAGACAAAAATTACAATTATAGCGACATCTCTAGACAGCGATGGTACCTGTTAAGGTAGCTCTCTGAGTGAAAAAATACATTTCTCACAGATGGCGCTACGGCAAAAATCGTTAAAAACTAAAAACAATCTTTTTAAACGAGTTCAAAGAAAAGAGGAGGTTCTCATTTCGAGTGTGTGTTTTTTTTTGTATGTATGTTACGCGATAACTCCAGTATTTGTGAACCGATTTTCATGATTCTTTTTTTGTTGGAAAGAGGGTATCTCCATAGTGGTCCCATTTAATTTTGAAGAAAATCATGTACCTCGAAGGGTGGCTGTTCACGCATGAAGATCCATTTTTATAAATAGAGCCAAAATTTTATTATAACGACGTTGACTTACAATGTACAAGGAGCAATTATTTTAATGGTTGATTTTGCTATTCTCCAATTCAAGGCAGGTTTCTCTCAATATACTATGAGTAGTGAGAACCGATTTTTAATATTTCCTGTGTCAAGTCCCGTATAGTGGTGAACTAGGGGATGTATTCGGGTTTGCATACTTTCCGGTAACCAATTTCAATAAAATTTGGTAATTATACGAGTACGTAGCTCCACGTATTTTTGAGGTCGGTTTTTTTTAGTACTCTGTACTGAGATTATAGACTTTTATTTAATAACAAGATTTGCAAGAAGCATACAGAAAAATTCGTAAGGTCTGATTCGTTCCCTGGCTTAATTTGCTGAGCATATGCCACGGATTGCCTGAGGGTGCTGGTTCGAGTCCAACCGGATCCAATGAATATTTCTAAGTGTATGATCTATGTTTGATATATAATAATTATAACAAACTAGTGGAGTAACTTCACAAAAAAATTGAATATCATGGTAGTAATATTAACATCCTGACATTCAAAAAACTTAAAAAGAAAAACATGTGAAAAATAGATAATGTATTAATGAAGTTATTTTCAGCGCCCTTATATGGTATGTTTGAGCATGTAATAGCTTTAAGGTCTTTTCTTTACGTAAAAGTAACGTAATACAATAAACAACTTGACTATTACTGTGAAAAATAAAAATAAATTCAACGAGTCGCTGGCACTACAAGGTACCACACAGGGAAAAAAGATGAATAGGAAGAGGCAACTTTAGAATAAAACATCAGTCCGTCCTATTTAAAGTTTATTCAAAGTATTATTATTCAAGCTGATTTAAATTTAAATAATCAACAGACACGAAAGAAATTAAACAGCTACGTAAATTCGTTATAAAATTCGCACGGCTTTATGATTGCAGTCATTCAACGTTCGCCCTGCCCTTTATTCAAAATATCGAAATTAATAAAGTGAAACATATTTGAAACAGTTTCTTTTGAAAGAAAAATCTGATTTCCTTTAGCTAGGGAATGAATTGAATATCATCTCATCATCATATCATCATAGATTTTTCCTATGTTTATGCGTAACATCCACCCATCACAGTTGGAAAATTCGGTGTGTATGTACATTTGAATGATACAAAATGCATATGCATAATTACACTCCGACGATTTGTAATTTTATGTGAATAGGTAGTTAGGGTGCACACTGTATGTATGTGAATGTAGAAGTCATAAATGCAATAACATAGGCCTCCCCCAAAAATTGCCACAACGACCGGCCTAGTAATGCTCGCATCCAGGGAGATTAATACTTCCTGTGTTACTAAGGACTAAGCACAATAAATAATCGCTAAGAATACAAATCCTATTGAGGTATTTGGTAATAAGCCTATTAAATATGGACTAAAGTGCTACTGAATAAAATATCTTCAGTAGACACTATCAGAACTGTACCTACTAACACTATGAGTAAACTTATTTCCCATGAAATTTTTTAACGACATATGAAGGGGCGCGGGAGTCATGTTTCACCCATCCTGGAGGTGGTTTCGGAACAGGAACCCATTCTTTCACTACGACGGGTCCCCACATTCTCTTCCATACAGCTATGTACACTTTTTTCTCTTGCCATGTCTTTACCCAGCGCGGCCTCCATACGATCTTCTTGGTCCAGAAACCTTTAAATGTAGGATCCATGTGCCCGTGGTGATGATCGTGTGAAGAACGTTCGCTGTGAAAATATATATGATCGAATTTTTTTAGACGTTTAGAAATAAATATTATACAATGTTGCAATGAGTAGATACACACACATACATACACATATATACATACACATATATACATTACACTCGTAAACGTCTTAAATCTCGATATTCCCGATATTCAAAAATCTCGGGAATATCGAGTCTCGTAGTACTTATTTTAACGAGTTGGCAAACATGTAAACTTTTGAGAACCAGAATTTCATAGAGTTTGTTTAGAAATCCAGTAGGAAGATCTAGTGTAAGAAAGAATTATATTTTCTATATCGAAATAATAAAGGCTTACATGACAGGATCCAATTGCAGAACATCATGTCCGTTTGTTGGAAGGTCACTCGGTTTATTGGTTGGTGTATGAAATTCGCTCCCTTCGTTGAAAACTGGACTCCATACTAACGATGTATTAGTTTCAGGTCTAGCCTCTTGGGCTACAGATTTACTTAATACAACAGAGAGGCATAGAAACCCCAGAAATACCTGAAAGGTACAAACGAAAATATTACAAAAAACATGAAATAAAAAGAATCGCATATCAACTGGCTCAATAGCTTGTTTGTTTCTTGTAGCTTACAATAAAAAACCGGGCTAAGGGAAATAATTTTACAATTTTTATGAGTATGATAAATCTTTTGAATGATTAAATCACATAGTACTTTCCCATTGCATGTAAAATAAGAAACTGTATCTGGGATTGATTTATAAATACTAACCGCAACTTTAGTGTGCATATTAAATCCCACGTTATTGTGACGTAGTAAAGACGAGCCGGTGAAAAATTTATTGGTCCTAAATAACCGTAAGGCGGTTAAGTACTGATGATACAATGTGGTCAATAAATCCTTTTATAGGTAAATCACATTTACAAGCCGATCTGGGCTGTCCATGTTTAGTTTTACGGGGACCGAGAACAAAGTTAGTCATCGACGCGACGTTCGTTATGTGACTAATAGTCCACTTGTTTAGGTACTTAACTAAATGTAAACAATCTTGATACATCTTTTTATTGGAATATATACTGTACAAACCAATATTATACAAATAGGCATGGAATTTCATATGAAGCTAGGTATTTGTATTTTGTTTTTGAAGGTAAGTAAAAATAATTTTATAAATGTATATTTCATTAAATAGACATCTCAAGATTGTTCACATTTAGTTAAGTTTTTAAACTAATGGACTAAAGTTAAGCTTTACAAACTGCTAATTTGAATTATTATTTAGCTATAGTATATTCACAATGTACAGGGTTATTTGTAAAATACTAACAACGTCTCAGGACAATTCTACTGACAATACAAACAACAGCTTTTGTTACCATGACTTAATAATTTATCACATTTTACTTTCGAACAGAAACGATGATAACTCTGTGCAAAACGCTTGCCCGTATGAACTTACTACTTTACTACCAAACACAGATCTAAAAGTATCAGATAGTGCAATAAAAAGTAAAAGTTTATTTTTGTAAATTTATTATGTTACGTAAAAAATATTATGTAAAAAATCACAAGTTTTACAAACAGAACTCCCAATAGACACAGAGAACTCCCAAATACAAAGTGTATTTGGGAGTTCTCTGTGTCTATTTTGTTAGGAACGTAAAATAATAAAGCTAATAAATAACTAATAAAAAAAAAATCTTATTTCATCGTCAAATTAATGGTAGATACATTTCCAATAAAACAATAATGAAGGCAAATAATCATTAGTAAGCACCTACACAAATGACAAATGCTCAATATTTCGTTATATAAATCTGTTGTATACTAGATAGTAGATACTCATACTTTCCAGTGAAGCAAAGAAAACATACTACTGCTAAAGATTTTTCATATCGGAATCACTTTTCAGCGAATACGAAAATCTACATTTTGTGAATCAAAAACAAAAAATCATCTGCTTATAGGTAAAACCACATAAGTGACATTTTTCACAAAAAGTCTCCAAATTGTATACCTATTGTTAGATAATTACAATCATTCTGCAGATAAAACTTTTATTGAGTTTATAGGTTTTTTATTATTGAGTTCCACGTGCAGAAAGATAGTGATTTTCTTACCATAGCTATATAAGTTAACGACATTTTGTGGAAAATGTCATTTATACGGTTTTATCTTTAAACAGACGAATTATGTTTATAGAATTACATTTTCATTTTCTTAAGAATGAAAACATACAAATTCAAATATTCTTGTAAAAATACACTTTGTAAATTTTGCCTTCAAAGTCAATTTAATTACTCGGTTTGTGATGTTGGTAATTTCTGATTTTATATCGACGCCGGAAAGCGATCTTGTCGTATCTCGAAAAATAGGACTCTACACCAGGGCCGAAAAATTATTTCAAGTAGAAAGTCAATTTTAAAGTATGATTATATACATCATACTTTAAAATTGATTTTCTACTAATTCAATAAGAAATAATTTTTTGAAATACTTTTTCGGCCCTGGTGTAAAGGTCTATTTTTCGAGATACGACAAGATCGCTTACCGGCGTCGATATATTGTTTGCTGAGGAAAAAATCTTCCTAAGACCACAGATGACAAATGTAGGTGAAAGTAGACATTTTATCAACATAACCGTTCTTCCTCATGCAGATGATTTTAATACGAATATAGTTTTATTTTTGACTAACACGAATGGGTAATCTAAATCAATAAAAAATACACATTTTTGCACAGCCCAAAGACATGTCTGTGAATATCACATTGAATTCTATACGTAGTAATCTTCTAATTAGATGTTGTTTTAGACAACATGAGTTTCATTACATTTCTTATCTATCTCATAGGTACTCTTCATGTACTCTTAGTATAATAAAGTCACAGTAGGTAAAGTGCAGGGATGGTGTGGGTAAAAAAACCAAAACTCAATGTGAAATGGTTGTACGGAAATTGGTATAATTCCAAACTTATTACATATTTTGATGTCAATATGTCGATGTTAGACGAAAAAAAAGCAACCTTACCAAATACTCACCTTGTAATCCTGTGGATTATCATACATAAGGATGTACATTATGATTTGATGTTTATGAAAATCTATTTAAGTATATACGATCTTAATGATTTTTTGTATAGATATATTTCAATACAATTCATTTCAAGCTAATCGATTCAATAGAAAGTCAAATCGTATCGTTTGGATTAAAAGGTAATAAACTTGAAACACAACACGTATTTAGTTATAAAATTTTAACCGATTTAAACCCGCGTTAACAAAGTTAAAAACCCGGGCGCCAATCTCTGCACATGTGTGATTAATCACATACTTCAAAGGTCCTTTTATCATGTGAAAGGCATAAAAATAATACCAACTACATTAAACAAATTATACAAATGTGAAATCTTACAATTCTTCTATTTAAGTATAAAAAGTTAACGAATAATTTCGTTCGCAAAATATTTAAACCACTCTCCTGAAAAGTTGTAATTTTGCAGATGTGGCCTTATTAAGCCCTTGGTTTAATAATTAAATAAATACTTATTATACTAAGGATTAAGCATTTATTTAATTAAAATATTACCTATATTATTTTTATAAGATAATAACACTTATCAGTGGACTAACAACGCTCTAGTTCATTCATACAAAAAAGTACTTATGAACACGACTAATTACACAAAAAAGCGACCAACAATTTACCAGACATGTATTTGACCATACAATTAAATTTGAATTCAGCGCACACATACCTAAACTACATCGTCCATATAAATATCCGCATTATTTTCGAGCGAAGGTACAAGTTCCAAAGGAAGTGTTGTAAAGGAAGAAATTCGTATCACACGGCGTGCCCACCGTTATGTAACGAGAGGAAAGTATGCAACGCATCACGTAATATTACGCACTATTACTTACATTGTATTGTATGTAGGTTTATTGGAATTTATAAGTAGGTGGACATGGCGCTTGATGTGTTACGGAATTTCTATAGTAGGGTTCTTAAAGGGTTTGAGCTAAAAGCTCATTCTACATGAATAAAAACTAAATAAGTGTTTACAATCTCGTGTCAAATAGTCTTATTTTTATATAAAATCCTTTATTAAACAACATTTATTTTACTTATCTGCTCTCAGATTTTTTTCTCATAGCAGTAGGGTTAGCACGAAAGAGCGCAACTTGCGCGAAAGCGACATAAAACGCGAAATACTCTACTCACAAAGAGATTTTGCGCTTTATGTCGCTGTCGCGCGAGTCGCGCCCTACCGTGCTAGCCAACTGGTAACCAAATTAAATCTGCGAAGTAATAAAGGTTAACCATTTGTATTTATACAGTCAAGTTGAGATTAAGCTTTAATTTTTGGACCTTAGACCGTTATTGTCACAAGCTGCGCAGTTGAATTAAGCTTAAATGTCAAGCTTGAAGTGCTTTTGTCCCTATACAAAAAAAAGGTGGCTGTGCAAAGACGTCATTTGTACACAGAGTGTAATCGTTAAGTGTGCCCAGACGATAATTCCTTAAATATCAAAAAGCTAACTGATATCAAAAGTAAGTACAGTCAAGACCACATCAAGCTTGACACTTTAGTACTTTGGACCGTTGTTATCGTAAGCGACAAAGAGTTGGAGTTAAGTCTCGAGTGTCAAGCTTGACGTGCTCTTAACCCTGTATGTTACGTAATGAGTAAAACGACATCAATAACTTTTTAAAAATAAAACTGCAAATAGCCATAATTATTTTCGTGTCGTGCGCCTGGTGGTAAGCTACACGCCTATCCATAACAGATGCAGGCACTGCCACTGCTACCGTCAACCTGAGACATAAGTTGACAAGTCCCATGTGCCTGTAATTTCACCATTACCCTTACCCTTCTAAACTGGAATGCAGTAATGCTCACATTACTGCTTGTCGGCAGAAATAGGTAAGGTGGCAGTACTTCCCTGGACGAACTCTTTCGCAAAGAGCTCTATTGCTACGAAATACATATATTTAATATGACATTCGTCGAGAGGCTTTATACTTTTGCTATAAGCGAATGCACCGTGCTTATGAATTGCGACAATTTAGAATTTTAACTTAAGAATTGTTGATCGTCGCAAGTGCAATGTAAAAATTATGGAAACTCGAATACAGTCGCGTCCAAAAGAATAAGTATAGGTACTCTAATTTTCAACGCCCTGTCGATAAATAGAAGACACTTATGAAGAAGCGTTTGTATTTTACCAATTTGTCTCGTGAACCTAAATTATGATAATCAAAAGTATCTAAATATTAGTATGTAAACGATGTTTTGAGTAGTATTGTAGCAGATAAATCAAAATATTTTACACAAGTAGGTATTCAAGTAAAATAGAACCTAAGTTATTGATTTGTTAGAATAATAAGTTAAATGGAAATTTAGCCGCTTTATATTTTTGACAACTGAGTAAAGTTAACGTCTTAACGTTTACAACTCGTAATATTTTGAATTGAACGGAGAATACACCCTCGAAATCCTTAAAGAATGAATTGTACTACTAATTCAGAAAATTTATCATGTATTGGCATAAATTATTACTTTATAGATAGAAAATACGATTACGACCTACTTCATATTATTCACCATTTAGAGATCATCGTCATCACTTCAGGGAAGACGTCCACTACTGAACATAGGCGAAGAAATCAGGCATATAACACCAGAAATATACATAAACTAGTAACAAATAAAATCAGTTTAGTAAAAAATTTAAAACAAGGCATACATTACTAATTGTATCTGGAAACGATATGCATGCAAGCAAAAACAGAAAATTACTTTGAAAATCACACTTGTTATAAACTCAAAAAATTTATGGATTCAAATTTAAATGAACAATTATTTTCATAAAAATCATAATGATAAACTTTTTGTATTATTATAATAATTATGTACGTGTATAATTTAAGTTTCTATTTCTTTTAATTTGACTTACTTAAAGGCTTAAGGCTTTTTAATGTACTTTATTGTCTAGGTGAATATGTATCTTGAATTTTTTTTAAATTTATTAAGACCCATTTTGCCTTTCAATATGAGCGCCATTAAATGTTTTAATTATATGTGTAATCATCAGACCGAACGAAATTAATTTAAGGTAAAATGCCAATTATTAATTATTCTAAAAAACTTTGCGACGACATCAAACTTTTTGAAAATAGTGTCAAACCTTCGATCTGATTGAAGGGCCAAACTGTTTAAATGTAGTTTTATTTCAGAAAAGTCGTAAAAAATTTTAATATATTCTAAGATGAAATCTGGCCAACATAATCGATCATAGATATTTTTATTTGCGGACATCATAATATAGAGTGTTTTTAAAATGTTTTTATCTTAAAACACTCTCTAAATATATAAATAAATAAGTAACACTTTCGTTCGTTTGGCCTGGTCGTTCTGATAAAAGCTATTAAAGAAATGAAAACTATTATCCTTTACGTCTACGTAAAATACTAAATACATGAAAGCCTGTCATTTTTACAAAAATGAATTGTGAATGTGTCTAAGGTAAGGTGTTTTTTGTTGAGTAAATTTTTTTTTGGTAACTAATATTGTATCACACTAATAAATATGATTTATCGGTGGATAATAAAATATAATAAATAAAATTTAACAGTATTTAGTAGGAATAGATTTCCTTGTAAACGAGTTAGTCCAGGGAACCTTACCTATTTCTGCCGCCAAGCAGTGCAATGCTTTTCAACTTATGTCTTTAGGGTGACAGTCGCAGTGGCAGTGCCTTGCAGATCTTTGCGATTTAAAGCTCTGAGCGACACTGCAACTGTTGGAAACAGGCGTGTGTGTGCTGCTTATCACCAGGCGTACGACTTGTTCGTCCCATCACTTGGTATCACAATAATAATAATAAAATCAACAACAATAATAACAACACCAACACCAATACTAACATGAACACCATTGCCAACGCCAACGCCAATGCCAACACCAACACAAACACCAAAACCAACTACAAAACACCAACACCAACACAACACACTACCAATACCTACACCAACACCATCACCACCACCAACACTAACACCTTCAAGATAATATAATATATAAAAGTGAGCACGAATAAATATATACAGGAAACATCAATGTAAACCATAATTATCAGTGACTGAAAATTCCAAGTGCTCTAAACCGCAAAAAGTTTTTGAATGTCATCACAAATAATGAAGTTATTTATAATTACAATTACACCATTTCTGTTATTGATATCACATGAAGACTGAAAATATAAATGAAAACTGAAACCAAAATGAAGAATAGGCTGTATGGCTTTATGCCAAAGCCGTTGAAACTATAGTCACTTACACAAAAAAAAAAAAACAATAAAAAAACATAAAGTCATTGTCAAAACATTTCCGTCTATTTTGTTAATGTTTCTCCATAATTTTCTTTGGTTACAACCTACTTAAACGTGTATTAAAAATTTCTTAAAAGTGTATTGAATGACACTTTTATACGAAAATGTACGTGCAAAGCTAGACGTATAAATGAGCCTGATAATACAATGCAACCGTTGATAACAGTAGGTAAGTAACCTTTATCAGCAGTACATTGTTCAAGAAATAAACATTTCCCATTTGCTCCTGTTCCGTCGAGCATATCTTTGCAGTTTGTGATTCCGTCGTCATTGTGTGAACAGTTAACAAGCATAAAAATGAACTTACTATGAACATTTTCCTAATAAAACCCTATGGCGTGCTCAGTTGTAAAGAATATTAATCAGGGTCAGCATACATTTGTTATTAATTGTTTCAATGATTATTGAATTTTACGCCAGTACTATATTCCTGATTGCATTTGATTTTTTTCTGTAAAGTTACTTCAATATACATTCAATTGCTAGGAGTTAAAAGCACTTAAGTACTACACATTTTTATTATTTTTCGTTTGACAATCTATTTAAATCATTTGGGCATAATTGATTTGTCGGTTTCGTGAAAAAACCTTGTTAACTAAAAAAAAATTGTGAATGAACTGTTTCTGGTGATTTTATTTCATTGTATTGGAGAAAAAATGTTGTCAGTAAAAGAAAGACAAATTCAAATTTTTTTCATACAATAAATAGCATTCTTTTGTTAGTTATTATTGTAATGTAAATTCTTACCAAAATATTGACACAAAATATTATTAAATTGTGTAGTGTGTTTGTTTGTTATTTAGATTTTTTAATGTTTTTATATACTGCCAAATTATGGGCCAAATTTATATATTTCCATATAACATTATGCAGGAAGTAAGAGATTTATTTTCATTTAAAACAACATTCACTACATGTTTATGTCAAAAGCGTGTAAAAAAATTGGTGTCTTTATAAAGACGTCATCATTACTAAAATAGTTTCTACCTTGTATTGAAAATATTTATTTTGAAATATTCAAAACAAAATAAGGGCCACCACTATTTTTTTGGTAAAAATACTTTTTGTGTTAATTGCTGTGCCAGGGGTTTTTAAATTTAATAAAACAACAATTTCTACATTAAATCACATTAACTTTAATGTGATTTAAGATATAGTTAATGAATAAATTAAAATTTCCAGAATAATCATGATTTGCAAGAAAAATTAAGACTAAAATCACAAAGTGTACACAATTTTTTTCTTTGTTTAATATTGGACATTCTTCCTCTTTTAAAACACATTGTTTGATCTCCTAAACATGCTCTCAGTAGGGTGTCTGACATTTTCTTCTGGAATCTTCTCCCAACAATTTTAATTAGTTCAATTGGCTAATATTGGGTGTGTTGGATTTTAGTCCGGGCAATTGGATGCCCATGGTAAAACCCAAACGTTTGGCTTCCTGCAGGACTGATATGGTCACCCAAGCTGTGTTGTCCTGTCAGTCCTGGCGGTCGTTATCCTTGTGTTGTTGTCCTGCTTTAGGATGAAACCGTCACACACTCGGTGCGAAAGTGGAATAACATGAAGGATGACAACATGTTCGATGTGACTTTGCATTGTTACATTGAACTCTCAGTTAGTAAAATTAGCTCGGTCTTGCCTTGCAAACAAATTCCTCCATAAACCTTGACACTGGGCTACCAAATCTGTCATGCTTACACATAAAATTCCAAAAACAACCATAACAATCCATAAACTCATGTTGAATTGATCTGAAACAAAATCAAATAAATTAACAAATATACCCACTTGACAATGCGGGATACAATTTTTTTTTCAACCCTCCCTCTACAATATTACTGCCTCCACCTTTTGTTATCATTAACTTAACCAGTTATTCTCATAATGACATTTATTGAAATCAGTTTTGTCAACATGAGTGAACATAAATCAGTGTTATATCAACATAAAACGCAATAGTACCTGTGGCCCTTATTTTGTTTTGAGTATACAATCTTTATTTTAGTCTAAGTGTTCTTTCTCAGACTACCATATACTTATATCAAAATTGCAAGAACTCTTATTATTAAATTAATCATTTTTATAAAACTGTTGGTGCATTTAATGAAACAAAGTTATTGTGCTCGCCTTTAAATGAAAGACTAAAATATACACTCAGGCAACAGTGCATTGAATAACTATAGCAATTAATGTACTCATAAATAAAGTATTAGTAGTTAATAATATCCTCCCACTTTATTCTCAAATGGAGTTCCCGCGTCCGATCCAATGCGTCAGCAATGGACAATGAACTTATCTAAGTTGCTGCAAGTCTGCGTATATTTTTGATAGACTTGTGATTGTACAATACAATTTATTGCCGACTCTATTATACCACCACGTTGCTTGCCCAGTTTACTGATAAGAACAAAAATGAAAGTTAAAGTGGATAATGTCGCAATGCGTTTAATTGGGTCTCGATGCCCCCCGTTACTCAGTTCCCGGCTTGACCTGGTACGCGCGTAGATAAACTTCTGTAAAATCTACAAGGTCTTAATGGTCGTAACTATCAAGATGACATTAGATTTTAACTTTACGTAACAACTAAGTATAAACAGTGTTATTCTTAATGTTCTTATTGATGTTACAAGTAGTTTTTGTAACTAACACTGATATGGACTATGTCTGAAATAAACTTTTTGAATTTGAATTAAACTTGAATTTAAGAATGTGTGACGCCATCCATTACTAATAGTATTTTGAGCTAGTGTACATTTTTATGTACACCATCCATTACCTATAGCTTGGACTGGGTTGCAAAAAATGCCGATTATAATTTTTTTTCTAACAGAAATGTATCCTTTGATTAACATTTCAATGAACATAATCATATGAAACATTTGGAAAATATTATTATTCAGTAATTTGTTGGCACGCTAGTACATGGGTATCAGTTTCAATCACATGTGGTCAGGCGCAGTGCGTTCGTGAATCTCCTAGTAGCAAGTATTAACTCGGAACGATATGTGGCCGTAAAAAACCGTTAACCATCATTATGATGGAATTTGCGCTGAATACTTGTAATATCTGTTTTAATAAATACTTTTGTGATTAATGTTGCTTCGGGTGGTTATTATAAATTAGTCAAGAATTTGTTTTGCATAGTTCTAATACGTGATTTTTGTTACTGCTATTGTTAGGCAACTACGACACTAAAATCCACTTTTATACGACATGGAATTTTCACAACACTTATGAGTAGGGAGATCAGATTATTTAAGAAGAGTATTAATTTCTAGATCACGAATCGCGTCACAGCTCACACCACACGGATAATGAGACGCCGCAAGCGACAGAGGACACGCCGCTCTTGCGCAGGTTCCCTCCGCTGCCTCCTGGTGTTCACCACACAGCGACCCATTTCACTACGGCTGTCGTCAGCTTACTTCTGATCATACTTATATCTGGAGTCGTCATTGGCGTTTATTTACTCATAGTGCAGAATAATTCGGGTAAGTGTATGATTTCTTATTGACAGGTTTTGTTTCCGCCTACAGGTCCGCTTACCAATTCGCAGTCACTTTATTAATGAAATATATTCTGATGAGAAATAATATGAATATATTATATTTTTGGAAATTTATACTTGTTTGAAGGTGCTTTAGATAATTTGTCAAAATCAACATGCAGCAAAAATTTTTTTAGGATCTTTATTTTTTCAAGAGGCTTTTGTTCCAATGAACACATTTCGAACAATCCGGAACGTAGTTTCAAAGCGATAACTAGATCGTGTCTCTTAATTTTGTGCTCAGCAAACTAGGGAGAGTAGGCTGGATAGCCTACACTCCCTCGATCTAATGCAATTAATTTGATTATTTTTATTTACACATAATACTTAATTATACATTTATAAACGAGAATAATATAATAAAAACCGAATGAAACCAATCTGTATTTATTTTATAATATATTATTTTATATATTGATTGGTTTCATTCAGTTTAAAAAAAAATCAAATCATGTTTTCTCAATTCCAAATTTTTTATCAAACATCTTCCATTATTACATTATTCTATTAACACTTATGAAGATATATTGTCTAGCGTACAATAAAACAACAAGCAGAAACAAAAACGGTGTAACCAGTCGGGGTTTAGTCCACAAGGACAAAATTCAATCAGTTTTTATAAAATATTTAAATTAGTGTAAAAAACTGATTAAATGAAAGATAATTAAAGATAATACCTGAATATTACAACAGCCTGTACACTCGTCTGCGAATAACGCTACATAATGTGCAAATGACTTAGTCATTGATATTAAGAATGGGTCTAATATCCGAGTGGTCCTGGAATACTGCCTTGGTGCACTTCATATATCGAATAACATTAGTCTTGGTGTTAAAATGGGATGTAAATTATTTTCCAGAAAATATCCTCCCGCCATTGACCTCGCCTCTGCAGTTTGTAAGCCGGTCGCAATGGGACACCTCAAAGCGGCCCTTCCTTGCCATGTCGCCCTCTAAAGCTCGTCACGTTATCGTCGTGCAGACTGACACCGAATCTTGTCACTCAACGCAGTCCTGCGCAGCTCTCTTGCAGACTTTACAAGTATTTATACATATCAATAATTTTAAGAGATAGATCTTACAGATAGTCAATTCTAGCCTTGTCCAGCTGCTATATATACCAACTGTACTTCCTACTGTCGGGAAATGGCGGTACTGAAACCTTAGAAGACGATCTTTATTATTTATCGCCAACTGTACGATGATTCAAAAACAATTGCGTGTCAGTGAAGTACATAAACACACTCATCTGTGGAAATTCACCAACTCGCATTGGGAGTTCATTTCAGGGAGACCCGTACGGGACATGGTTACGACTTAAGTAAGGTTGATTAATTGTTGGCCATTGTCGCCACATCACAAATTGTGTCATTGCGAAGTTAATGCGTCATGTTTTATATGTACATAAAATTATTTATCCTTAAGTTTTAGTTTTGCAGGGCACATTATTTTTTAATTTATTATTCAACTTTGTTTATTTACATACGTTTTACGTCCAATTATGTTTATATTTTTACATCGAATGATGAGATTACAAAAGGTTACTGCCAAATTTTTGTATAATTTATAAAAAATTAAGACTAAGGCTGACATTATATTATGAATCGAACTTTTGAATTCGACTAAGCAAAGATGGTGAGCTAAGCAAGTTCACAAAAACGTACTTTGCCGAAGTTTAAGCTAGAAATTCCAACGTAAACTTAAATTTAGTTTATTTTTTAGTAGCAGTAGAGTTCCTTGTGAAAGAGTTCGTCCAGGGAAGTGACTGCAACCTTACCTATTTCTGCCGCCAAGCAGTAATGTAAGCATTACTGTGGTTTTGAAGGGTAAGGGTGCACGAGTGAAATTACAGAATTTACAATGAAATTACATGGGGCTTGACAACTAATGCCTCAAAGTGACGGGCGCAGTGGCAATGCCTTCAGATCTTTGCCATTTAAAGCTCTGAATGGTACTGCAACTCTTATGGACAGGCGTGTCGCTTTCGACCAGACACACGACTTGTTCGTCTCAAGGTCCATGTGCATGTTATTTCGCCAGCACTCTTACCCTACAAACCGAAACGCTGTAATGCCCACATTACTGCTAGGCGGCAAAATTAGGAAAGGTGGCAGTCACTTCCCTGGACGAACTCTTTCACAAGGAACTCTACTGCTACTAAAAAATAAAATAAAATTGGGTTTACTCAGTAATTTCTTGCTTAGTCGAAGTCAAAGTTCGTTTTATAAAATAATGTCAGCCTTGGGGTCGTATTCTAGAACTCTACTCAATGCTCAAGTCAGGATTTGAGTATGGTTTAAAGCATTCGAAATCATACTCAAGTCCCTGCCATTAGGGTCGTATTTCCAGTGCTTGAAATCATACTCAGATCCTGACTTGAGCATTGTGTAGAGTTCTGGAATACGACCCTTAGAGTGACATTAGACGTCAACTGAAAAAAAAAAATTATTTTAAAAATGTCATAACAAGCCGATCGTAAATCCTTTTATTTGTAGAATGAACTGAACAGTTGAACATCGCGAAGGTTGTGAAACCGTGTCGTTAACAATGTAGGGATCAGTTTTCCGATCATGGTCACCGGAATTATATTACAGCAGTAACCTCGATCTTTATGTATTGATAATAATTATCTTTATTTACTTGCAATTCTTGCGTTGTGAATGTGTATGCGGTTGTTCTAAATTCAAAATTTTGATTAAACGTCGCTCTTGCTAACAAAAATTTTTTTTTTGTTATTTTTTGTGCCAAATCCTCTTCAGCCGGGAAGGGCTCTTAATGACGATACTGCATTATCGTCTATTACATCTTTATTACAAACAACTGTTACATTGAGGCTTATTTATTAGGTACATTGATTTGTAGTTTTAAATTTAATGCACAGCTAATTACAGGTAAACACTTCATGCAAAAATTGAAAGGAAGCCTTTTAACATAACTGTATATTATTATTAAAAACCAAATAAGTACCTATTGTTTTAATATTTTTCAAAAATAAAGGAAAACATTTGGACGTACACGGAAACCGTCTAAATATTTACTATTTAAGCCATTTCCACTCAGTCAGAAAAGATAAAGTTGAGGTCGCTAGGCGTTGCAAGTGTTAATAAAGTAAAAACTTGTCTTTGTTTCTTGATTTTTTTTTAAATAAATGTCGTTCGTCGTTAATCTAGGCCTATCAATGGCACATTGTTTACTTGACAAAGAGTATGTTTCTTGTGAACCGTCTTGTTTATATTTTGATTTGCGAAATAAGTACATACGAACGACGATCCAACTGTTAACATTAGGTACGCTTATTCGCCGAATATTGTACATTATGTCATATAATTAACAAGTACAAAATTTTTTTAAATGCCAAAATAATTTATAATTAATTACCTTATCATCATCAGCTTACACTGCCCTCGTAACGAAAAAAGGCACAACTATGCTTACTTTACACAGCAGTTGTACCTTTTTTCATTCCGAGGGCAGTACACGCATCCTCTGCTGGACATAAGCCTCCCCTAGAGCACGCCAACTTTCCCGGTCTTGTGGCGCCCGCATCCAGCCACTACCGGCCACCTTGCTCACCTTGGTCCGTCCATCTTGCCGCAAGGCGTCCCACACTACGTTGTCGCTATTCCAGAACAAGTCTGCTCCATCGGCGTTCAACCCTCCTGCAGACATACCCGGCCCACTGCCTGCACTGCACTTTACGTCGACACGTTAGGGATTCTGTCCCATCAGAGAAACCCCAAGTATAACTCGCTCCATCACACGCAGAGCGACCTTGAATTTGTGGACGAGACCTGTTGTTAATGTCCACGTCTCGGATGCGTAGGACATGACTTGTAGAACGCACTGGTTAAATGCCTTAGTTTTTAGGATTTGTGGGATATTTGTAAGTAATTAAGTATTGAACTTATCTTACCTTTTCCTTTTTTTTTTTCAGAGTAACAGCACGAAAAAAATACTTCCATACAATTTCGTCGTGTCATCGAATGGGGAGACATACGAAGCTTTAGGTTGGCGTCGGCGGACGTATCTATTCCCTGTGTACTCAGCCTCGTCGTTAGTCTTAGGTTTTATAGGTATGTAGCACTTTAAAACAGACGAACTACTTTGTTAGAACAATTGTAAAGTACCTTTTAAATATGTATATGGTGCCGACCACGACTGTTGCTAATGCAGGCATTTACACATCAACGAATGCTGATTTCATCTATATTAAAAAATCTTGAATAATGTACAGATCGTAATTGAATGTACATGGAAAAGCTTTTTTATTGATTTTGTGACGTTTATCATTGAACCTAATATAAAATAAACCAGTCTAGCTTAAACATACTGGAATTTTTTTCAAAGCCAAAAACCAAGCAAATATCCGCACTAAATTCCAGCATCGATGAATGCGGAGGCTAATACGGAAGCGAATATTTTAATTAACGGGGATTCTCTGCGGATGCTGATATTCGCAACAACACCGGTGCCAGCCAACCAAAGAAAATTGGCCACCGTCAAAATAGAAAGTAACAGAATACATTTAATTTAAGCATTGAGACAAAATCACTTCTAATTTTCAGGCAATTTCACTCGGATCCCACCAACAAAGGCCCAAATGGATGAAGTAAAGAACCTTTGCGCGGTATCAGTTAGCCTGCAATATTTGGAACCATCATATACTATTATCGGTAAAAGAACTAAAGAGATACCCGAGCAACTCTTTGCAAGTTTTAAGGCAATACCACAATGGGACAATTCTTTGTCTGACTCGTAAATAATAGCAAATATTGTCAAGTTACTACTTTACTTTCACTTTTTCTTCGTGTTGACAAGAGGAAATTAGTTCTTTAGAATCCCGCTACATATCGACCGTAACTAAGTAGATGATGTGCCTTATGGCCTTAATGTGCCAAATAATGACTCAGTGGAACTGCGTTGTGAGGGAGTATCTGCAAAATTAGTTCGTCTGGAAATCTAGCCTATCGTACGTAATGGACTTTGCCAATACTTGTACGACTAAAGCGCCTTTAAAAAAACATTCCCTGGTGTTATTTACCCAGTGTAATGTTATGGAAGACAAAACTAGTTGATGTTTATCGAGTTCTTAGGTTTTCGCGATTGTTACACATAGAAAATGAAACTGTTTTTCGGGATTTAAATCGCGAATATTTGAGTGAACAAATATACGCGATTAAAATCCGGAAAAATAGTTTCATTTCCTATGTGTAACAATCGCGAA
>NW_020653200.1:5367843-5384252 GCF_003589595.1 Hyposmocoma kahamanoa
TTCGCGATTGTTACACATAGGAAATGAAACTATTTTTCCGGATTTTAATCGCGTATATTTGTTCACTCAAATATTCGCGATTTAAATCCCGAAAAACAGTTTCATTTTCTATATTTGATGTATGTTACGGTTTCAAAGCTATGTGTATCTGATATACTTCTTAGTCATATAAATAAAACTTACGAATCATAGATATTAAGTGCGTAAAACCAGTTGAAAATTAATTTTCGATCGCTGTTGATTTAGGCCAGTATAATTATAACTTTGCCACAAAAAACCGATCTCAAAAGTTTGTGGAATTACATCTATTTGCCAAGTTTTATTTGAATCGGTTAACGGAGAATGGATGAAATGCAGTAAACCGGATTGATTGCCTAATTTTCCACCCTTAATCGTGCGCCTGATGGTAAACGACACGTCTGTTCATAACAGTTGCAGTGCCACTCAGAGCTTTAAATCGCAAAGATCTGAGGTTCACTGCCTCTGCGCCCATCACCCTGAGACATTACGTGAAAAGTCTCCTGTGCCTGTAATTTCACCAGCACCTTTACCCTTCAAAACCGTAACGCAGTAATGCTCACATTACTGCTCAGCGGCAGAAATAGGTAAGGTGGCAGTACTTCCTTGGATGAACTTTTTCACAAGGAGCTCTACTGCTACTAAATGATTGTGGCTAATGGATTTGTGTCAATTGTTTATATCATTATTTATTATTTGGTGAATTGATCTTTTTGGTTTGTAAAATGTAGATAAGACGTCAAGCTACAATTTGGCATTAATATCTCAATATTCCAATTTATGTGGGTTAACACATTATTGTTTATCCATTTACGCACACATGTGTTCATTTACGTACATTTACTAATTTACATTTGTAGAGTAATTGTGAAAAAACAAAAGTTATTTTATGTATTTTCTGTTACAATAATAAATTACTGTGATGCTTAGTTGTTTGTTGCTAAGAAATATTTTTGACGTAGTTAACGCCTACTATTAGAACAGACAGTATGATTTTGAATGACAGAATGTTTATAATATTATTATCAATTCTATTTACATAAATTTACTACCACATACGAATAATACGGACGAGGACCAAAGAAAATATCAAAGATGCAAGTGCAAACCACCAATGAAATTGTAGTCTGACATTCAGGGCCCGAAATCTGCTAATTTTCTTGAAGCCACTGGTCATTGTTATTCCATCGCATCGAGTGTATAACCAGAAATAGAGACGAAATAAGGGCCATCCATCTATGGCAACTCGTCAGGCAAATGGGCATTATATCACTTTTAAATATCAACTCTTATTTGCTCTGAAATCACAAATTAGAAAGCTGAAATAGTACAGCGCCAACAACTGACCTGTGTAAACGTCTCCGTATATTCCAAAAATATTTTGTATTTATTGTAATAAAGATAATACCTCTCTAACAATAGGGGACTGTTCCTTTCGGTGGTGTGGGAAAAATAGCAATACATCTGATAACAAAACAAACGGAGTCACATTTCATCGGTAATTAATTATGTAATTTTTCAATTTTCCATTATAATAAAGCTCAAGTTAAACTGATCGAATTGGAGCTGGGCAATCGGAGCGCAGTTATCCCCGTACTGATTTGGCAGAATAGTTCACAAACAAGTTAAATGACATTTCATCTCTATTTCTGGCTATATACTCGATGTTCCATCGAGACTCCACTGAAATTACATTGTAATTATGATAATATTTGTTATTCTTCAGAATCTAGTTACAATGGCAGTTGAGTTTGTCAAAAGTGTGTCAGTTTATTGAATCACTAACGATCGACTAACACTGTCATGGAAATTACTATCCATATCTTGTTTGTTCACCAGTGTATACCAGTATTTGCTCTACAGTAAATCAATGCCAACTTGATAGTACGAAGCTATTGAAAGAAACGTCAAATAATAAATCAGATAATACTACACCATTGAAAAACAGAGTACCAAAATATTGCAATGGCAGTTGAATGGTACTCCCACTACCCTTTAACAGAATATCAAAAGTACTAAATCATGCCATTGATACTTTATCGATAGACTACTGAGATTATTTAAAATTATCGAACTTGGGGCCCTGGTTCTTCTTTCGGTCTAACATCAAATGATGAAAGATCACTTCAGAAATTACACTGTTTTTAGAGCAATTTTAATTACACAGAGTGGCCCATTTATGGTGGTTCAAACATTTTTTTAGTTAAGAGTATTTATATGTATGTTGCATGCATGTGTTATAAAATATCTCCTAAATGTCTAAAATAACGGCGCAATCTAAGAATATATGCACGCTAGCACATGGTCACACTACTTTCATACCAAATTACAATTAATTTAGTGGAATAGTTTTCAAACTAGACTTAGTGACTTGTAGAAAATTTTCAAAGAAGTACATAAATCATAACTTCTAAATATTAATTTACGCGGAACAAATATATATTTTAAGTCGTTACAATGTCCTATCTAAAAAAAATTTTGGACCACTGTAAATAGGCCACCCTGTATATAAATGGTTATTATATTATAAAACACCTACTGTTGACCATCCATTAGTTGCTTTTCTAGCAACAGTTGTATCGAATCGATATTTAAATATTTTTAACAACAATAATATTTTTTAAGGTAGTGGTTCACATGGCAGTTTGCGTAATACGTTTATAATTATGCGCCGTGTTTTCTTTAGCGCTTTATTTTTATAGAGCAAATATCTCTTTATACCATGGGTGTGCTACTATTATAGTAAATATGTAAGTATGTGCATCGAGTGGTAGAAATAACTTAATTTATAATATTACATAATAAAAGTAAAATAAGTACAATAGATATTATTGGCCGGTAAAAGTGTTAATATCCAATCATTAACGGATTTCTATACTTGTCAAATACCCTATGATACTTACTACTAACACGTTGTTACTGTATTGTAAGAATTTAACTTTGGCAGAATCGCATTTGAATTGTGTGTTCTGGAATTGCTGTAATCTCTATGTTATTATAAGTAGTTTCATTTTGGGAATAATCTACCTAGGAGCAGGTTACTAAGGTCCGTCGCTGTAGGAAATATTTTGTAATATATACATTTAACTTCTATTCATATTTATGGATGTGCTCCGGCTTGAATTGACTTGTCCGTCACATAATACCCGCACTACTATGACAACTAAGCTCGTCGTGGTTGACATGGTTTTGACACAGTTTGTTTGAGAGAATAGAGAGTTAATTGAGAGGAGAGAGAGCATAAGCTTTCCCCTAAAAATGGCTTATGGTTTAAACGAAAGTTTCGAATTGGTTCATTCATGATGCGGGGTAAACCCGACAACCAAGCCTTTTGTGGTCAGTAATTTGTGTTTTGGTTCGTGTATCATGATGTGCACGCGCACGCCGTTTGTTTTTAGCAAGTTTTTATGAATCTCTTCGGCCTTATTCAAAGTGGCGGCGGGCGAGGTGCAGGCGCGGGTGCTTGTAAGTCAAATGAACGTAGACGCTCTTTGAGTTCATAGAGGCCGCGCGCGCCGGCGGCGGCGCCAACCTCGCGGCGGTCGCATGCGCGGGTCGCTCGCACCGCGAGGCTTTATCTATTGGCTCGGTCCGCCCGTATCCTTCATAGTGCTTGGTCTAGCCTCTAGCATCTGTTTGCGATGTCGACGTATGGATCTATCTACCCGCTAGGAGCCGCTTCGGCACTGTGAAAGGGAAGACGCCAAGACCCGCACCCCCGCACTTTAAAATATTTAAAGTACCATGTGAAATCAAATTATATAGAACTATGTTTTAGGTAAATTCACCCGTATTATTAATATCTCTGTGCCCTAGCGGGCAATGAATCTCGACGCGCTCGCTAGTTTGCAATTCCTCAACAGTAAAAGTAGTTTTTAGTTTACCTATGTACTGACTACTTCATACATTCTGTATACTTTTAGTGTACTTCGCAAGAAAATGTTACGGTGGGTATCCATTAGGTTCGCGCACCAACTATGTTCCGCACATCTGCAACGGCTCCATTAGTGGGTACGTTCGCATGCTACGTTCCACGCTCGGCGCATTAGCGTACACAAAGCGGAGCGCAGTGTTCGCGTCGCGGACGCGAGTTGAGCAAGACGTTTTAGTAGACTCGATGCACGAACCTAATGGAGCACTCGATTTTCTTGGATTGATGCGAGTAAAGTCTCTATTTGAGCGGTTACAAATGTGCGAAACATAGTTGGCGCGCGAGGCTAATGGATACCCACCTTTAGATTTTATCCGTTATTGGGTTTATGTATTTTTTCCAATGATTCTATGAAGACCTTTTTCTTCTTATATACATTAAGTTCGTCATAATGCAGGTAGTTCATTTGAAATTTTATTGCATACTGCTGTGTGTATTTTTATCTGCTTTTAGCTTATAATTTTTTGTCTGTTATTTTTCGAATATCAAGAATTTAGGGGAGGTGATTGACGGAATTTAGGAACCGACTTTTAGGTATGTTTATGGGTACTTTAACGGCAGCCACTTTCGTATTTTACCTGTGAATTTATAGCTTTGCGATATTATTGCAATAGGATAGAATTTTAATTCTGTAAATGGCTCCTATTAAAGGACTCTTTCTAAGGAAATGTGATATTCTTTTAGGTGTTCATAATAATTTTATGTAGAACAAAAATGTATATTTGTATATAAAACAATAAAATACATTTCTTGAACTTTATTTTCTTAATTATAAAGACGGATATGCAACCATTTATACTTTACAAGTACTTAAAAGTAGGAAAACAAAGGTGCAGCTTATTTTCAAAGTGTGACTATTATAGTAAGTTTATTGTTTTTAAAATATTTATAGATACATTAACCAGTTCTGAAACATCCAAATCTGTTGCTTCTATCTTAATGCATTCATTACCTGCACGGTTTCTCGAACTTTCGCCACCTCCAGCGCATATATGAGTTTGAATTATATAAATGCAAACTCATAATCGTTCATGAATATAAAAAATAAAACTATTATTGTCCAATGCCTAAGACGTAAATATGAATTAATTTTTAATATATATATAAATTATTTATATATTTTTAATATATAAATAATTTGACATCGATTTGTTTTCTATTGGACCAATTACCCTGGTACGTATTCCAGATTTTATTATTTACTTATTTGAATGTGATATATTTTTATATAAGTGTTATCTGGTTAACAAATGAAAGAATTTAGAAAAATTAACCTAACAAAATTTGGTTGGGTTGGTCTTGAATATCTATGTATGTTTTTAGATACACAAATAAAATGGACACAATAAAAAAGATGACAGTGGAACGTCAACGCATACGAGTTCATATAAGGCTTCTACATTATATGAACTCATATACATAATATGCGTTGACGGCACTGGGCGAAGTTTTCGAAAAGTATGAACGTTACGTTCAAGCCACTGGGTGAAACTCGGGTGAATGCATACATGCGTTGCCGGCAATGGACGCTTTAAGTTCTTTTTTTAAAGCTAAAAAAATATTTGGATCGTAGTAACAAATCATTTTTATTTTAAAGATTAGCCTGGCATCAGTTTCTTACACTCTGTCATACTTGATGTATGACCCGAGTTCATCCGTATTTTATTGTCATATTAGGCAAACATTTATCGCCCTTAAAATTGAGCCAATTAATCTATTTCTAATTTCCTAAAACTTCCTTGCACGGAATTGATGTCGTTGTTTTTGCTTCGTGAAGAGATAATTCCTCTCGTGCTCAGTAGTTCCATGTCATCGTGTCCAACAACCTTCTTACGTTGGTTGCGCACCAATTGCCTAGTGAAGTCGATCATGTCTTGCAGGGGTATTGCTCCACCAAACGTGCTAGGTAGACAATCGGGCTCCAAATGTTTAAGAAGTTGCTTCGTGTTTGCGTGAAACTGGAATGTTTTAAAATGAGTTCTGACACTTATAATCTTACGACACTGTTGCTTATGATATCGTATTAGAGTGCATGCCTCGTATGTGATGTCTATGTAATTTTTCAGGACAAAAATAAAAATATGGTGTAAAATGTAGTAATCGCAATAATGTTTGTAGTTAGAATTTTAATTACCTAAATTATACCTCTTTCAGATACTAGAATACCTTAATAATATGTTTAAGCAATAACTTTAGGCATAAGTTTTTCTTCAACAAGTATCAGTAAAGCACTATTTGAAAACGCGTTTGCCAGGTTTTCACTCTAAGGCGACGATTATGTGTATAGTCACTGCCTGAGACGAGTGTTGTTCAAAGGTGTGTCAAAGCTAAACAGTGGTTCCTATACCGGCGCTTCAACTTGTGCTTACAAAATATGCACATTTTTCATGATATGTTTAGGAATAAAAGTACTTACGTAAAGTCTTTGCGCCATTTTAGACGAGATCTTGCTAATGGCGAAATCCACGATGTACTTGAAGGCGGTGGGGCAAATCATGTGGAATTCTTTGTGGCGCATTGGTACCGATTGCTGTAACGCATTTTAATTGTTTATTGTTTGGTTTTTAATATTGGCAGTCAAATGTTGGCATCAGGGAAATATGACTGGTTATTTCTAGTATAGTTGGAAAAGAGTCCACGATACAATAATATATCCAAAAAATTCTGGAATAATTGAAATAGAGCAAGAAAGTTGCGTAACGTAAATCTTTAGAATGTGATTTTTCACTGGGTTATTGACCCGCTCACTATGCGCACGGTATTTTTGGGATGTGAAAATAAATTTGATTTACCTCTCCCCACTTCATAAGCCGGGCGAAATCGGTGGGGTTCCAGGTGCTGATGTGTGCTGTGGTAACCCCATTGCCATCCCCCACGTGAACGAACCCGCACACTTGTTCTTGCTGGTCTTCAAGTAGCGACATGTACACCACCGCATGCGCGCGACACATATCCCAGCAGTTGAATTTCGTTGCGTTGAAACTACCTAAATAAGGATTACAACATGAGTAGGACTGTTAAAACAATGCCGCCGATCAGTCATATATGTATAGTCAGAAGCGTAACATTCTATCTAAAATATTTATATTTACTTCCCACTTCTCTCCGTGACTCCTTGGGATGCCCTGAAAGGTACCTTACCTATATTCAAATCTGTAAATTAAGATCTTGCACACATGCACGCTATGCACTCACTGTTAGACACGCACACACACCCACACGCATTCACGCAGACGTTTTATATTCCATTGCATATTTCAAGATCTTATTTATTTTCTTTATTTACTGATACATACAAAAATGTAACGTAGAGCGGGGCTTCTAACACAAATAAACTTTAATCTTATGTAATTATGGTATCTAGTAAATATATCAATATTGTTATTTTATTAAGAGTATGAAAGCTCTACTTGCATAATTGTATTATCTTGAACATATAGAAACCAACTACGGGTCGTCTCCTCCAAAAAGTAGAACACCTTTTTTTTTTTTTTTTTTTTTAGAATAACACCCTTGAAAAGATTGTGAACCGCTAAAGTGCCGTGACAAAACAGAACAAAATAGAACACTTCGGTCCACATAAATTTATTCCATAAGTAAAGTCAAAAGAAAAAGGCTGTAACAAGAAAGTGTTATAAAAAAATAGGAACAACGCTACAAAACTAAAAACATGAGACAGACTTGCCCCGAAAGGGCCAAGTTATACAATACTACTAGATTAAATTGGTATTAAAATTGGCATATGATTTAGGTTTGGAACTGGTAAACGGATTTAAATTAGACGAGCAGTACTGGTCGCTGCAGAGAGTGGCGACGGAACGAAACAAAATGAGAATGGCGAGGCAAAAATTACAGAATGATTCAAAATTTGAAAACAAGTGGCCAGGAACCAGAAAAAGGGTGATAAAAAGATGGGATGACGAGGGCGGGAGGTAACATCGTCACACGCTGAACACTAAACTGACCTAATCGATTGTATAACAATATGTACACTGTTTTATTAGCCAACTGTCGTCAGTTTGCTAACAGTTAATTGTCAGATTGTATGTAATAGCTTTAATTTCATAAGGTGCGTGCAGAACCCATGATGTTTGCTATTGTTTGTTACCTACTGCCGAGATCGTGTTTGGATAATAATAGACATGAACTGCTTGTTATTTAAAATTATTTAACAGTATTTACTAGGTTTGTTACAACATATTATTTTCCGGACAATGAACTATAATAATAATCTTTAATTCATCGTAGTAAGTAAATTACACTTGAAATCGTCACATTGAGTAAACTCTTTCGCAATGCATAGTATAAAATTTTTGTTTTACTATAGTTTTAAACCTCGTAAATCGCAAATTTTGAATATCAACCACAAAGACTTCAAATAAGTAGATATTAATCAACCGGAATCGTATTATAGAAGTACCTATGTATATTAATCATGTAAGTAAATTAATTTGTGAAGACGACTGTCGAGCACAGCCGGTTTCTTTTTATTTCTTGTATTGGTTACATGTTTATCACTACTTTTCACAAAAAAGAGTTCATAATTTTCGTCACAGAAATGTGAAAGTTATCAGATGTTGCCATTACGTATGCCTTTACGGCTACCTTCCACCTACCTACTCATGCAAAGCATCGGTTATCGCTCATGGTCTTGTCTGCTCATCTAATTGACTGACTACAACTAATAAGACCGTATCTTAAGTATCTTACCAATACTATACACGATCACTCGACGACCACGTGTATCACGCACTGGTGATACGGCGATGTACCTTGAAATAAAATGATCAATCAATTGTGCAATCAAAATAAAAACAGATCAAAGATATGTGTTGGTGTTTAGTGTTTATATGCTTACCTATGATTGTGGTATGGGAAGCCGAACACAGGGTATTTGTTTGAAGAAATGTGTGAAAGCAGAAAAATCGTTAAGTCCCGTTTAAAATGGTGTCAAAAGCACGAGAAGCATGAGGAGCAGATTAAAATGGACGTAATTGCAGCGCACCATTCTATGCGGGGTTTTCGTGGCTTCTGGATGGCGACTAATAGGTTGAATAGCAAATTTAGTCACCCAGTGAGTGTTGAGGGTATCAGCGACCACAAGGATATTTGTTTGCGATACTGTATTGCCGAGTTAAAAATTAGGTACAAATTTTGTGACTGAAGATGTAAAGGACGCCATAAATACCATGACTAAAGGCACATTTCCTGTTCTCGATGGTTTCAGTATTGAACACCTTCGTTTTGCCGGCCCCCACCTCCCAAGAGTGCTGGCAATGCTCTTTACACTTCTTACTTGCCTGCCGACACTATGAGTATTGATTGTGAAAAATAAAACTGGTGATCTGAATAATAAAAATAATTACCGACCAATCTTGCTGGCAAATGTGATCGCTAAGGTTCTGGATAGTTTACTCAACTCAAAACTCGAGAACTATGTTAAACTACATGATATCCAGTTTTGATTTAGGCCAGGATTATCCACGGAGACTGCAATTCTCGCTTTGAAGCGAAAGATCAGTACTATACTGACTGACAGAAGCCTGTGTTTGCGTGCTTCCTGGACCTGCCCAGGGTCATTGACCTAGTTTCTTACGAGGTTTTTTTTTATATTTTCAAGTGAACGGGCGGACAAGTCGTGCGCCTGATGTTAAGCTACACGCCTGTCCATAACAGTTACAGTGCCACTTAGAGTTTTATATCGCAAAGATCTGACACTGCCACTGCGCCCATCACCCTGAGACATAAGTTGACAAGTCCCATGTGGCTGTAATTTCACCAGCACCCTTACCCTTCAAAACCAGAACACAGTAATGCTGACATTACAGCTTGGCGGCAGAAGTAGGTAAGGTGGCAGTACTTCCCTGGACGAACTCTTTCACAAGGATTACGTATTGTGGAAGAAGCTGAAGGGTATTAATTTGCCACCTGAGCTTCTTGATGTTCTCCAATATTGGTATCTAAACCAGGTAAATATGGTAAGATGGGCTGGATCTTTCTCGGAGCTATATAAATTGGAATGCGGAGTGAGGCAGGGGGATCAGTCTCGCCCAAGCTTTTCAATGTGTACGTAAACGTACTGATTGAGGAGCTTAGCGGCGCCAGAGTCGTTGCCACATTGATAAAGTTTGCATAAATGATGTTAGTTACGCAGATATGGTGTTGCCGAGCGCTTCTGCTTGTGGTACTTCCAGAATGGTTGGCATTTGTGAGAGATTCGCTGATAAACATGGACTTATGTACAATGTTAATAAAAGCGAAATCATGGTGTTTAACGATAAAAGAAAGAAATATGACTGTAACGTATTAAATATTAAGTTACATAAGTCTAACTATTTGGGACACTGGTTAACGCCTGATCCTAAAGATGATGAACATATCAAGGGAGAGCGCAGAGCGTTGTCTGTCAAAGCCAAATAACACTTTTCAGAGCATACTGATAATTTATTGGTACACATAAAAAAGTTTATTATTATTATAACATCACAGCCCGGACATCTATGTCGAATGTTTTCTCGGTCAGATCAAGGCTTACTGGAACTGGTTATAAGAAGTATGAAAGATAAAAGATGAAGGCTGTTGAACAAAATATCTATAACTTATTTCCAAATGGACAAATGAATAATTATACAATATATGCATAATATATGTATATAATACTCCGTAAAACATTTGCTGCGGGCCTATTAAGAGATTTTACAGCAATCCTGAGATGATTGTCTGTCAAATTCTTACTATGATTTTACAAAAACAAGGAAGTTCCATGCAGTTTAGTTACTTTGTCCGTTCGAAAGTCGTTCACCTTTGTTCTCATAGTAAAATCATACGTGCCACTTGATGTAAAACTGAACGTCTAACTGTCAAAATAAGCAATTCAAATAGGTGACTAACGAAATAGGTAGGTAATTGTTCTTTTCTATCAACTAATTACAAAAATTTGCAATTTGTGTTAATATAAAAATATACTCGTTTTGAAAATTTCATGTAGTAATTTAATATTTTTGAAGTGAATTTAAAACAAGCACTAAAGGTTTCTAAAGAGTTCAAGGCTGACTTTGGAGCTCCCACATTGACCCCATAACCTCATTGTTACGTCACAATGTTAATAACCGCGTAGTTATCTCACAATGACTTGTTTGACGAGTACGGATAATTTTTAGGGTGCTTTGTTTAATGCGAAATTTAAAACAAATACTATTAATAAATATTGAATCATAATGTTTGACTCTACTACATAATGATAATTACATGACATTACATCGCTGTGGATGGACTGTCTTGATTTACTTATTAGACTAAAATAGGTCTAAAGCGTACTTAGGCATTTTTCTATTGAAATGTGAAATAAATATTTACCCGTTGCTGATGATTTCCTCCAAATTCGGGTCTTCGCAGTCAAGATTCTTAAAAATTTCCGGATAATAGTTTTTCAAGCTCAGAAACTTGAGTAGAGTCTGCTGGGCCATTGGTATGCTAAATTTTTTCTGACGAAGAAATCGCAATAGAAAGGCGTCATCTGTAAATAGTAACATATGGCTTCAATTAAACATTAACTGAGTTGCTTTGCTTTCGGGAAGTATGAATAGACACCTATATAGCCTCAAAAGTTAATTGTAATAAGTTATGTAAGTTTGCATTTTGTCTAGTTGCCTTTGGATCTATTGAAACACGCGTACAAAACTATGAAAACGTGCGCAATAAGTGCGTTCCAAGCTCGTTTATAAAGTGTTTAAAGCTCATTTCCATGGATTCCACAACAACAACAACACGCCTCTTGTCCGCTCTTAGACATACATATTTTAAATGCAAGCAGGATGACTACGATGTAAGTATGCACTTGTTCAGAGTTTAAAAATATAATGGTTTGATGGAAGTATTTAACTTTTACCGTTAATATGTAAAAATGGGTATTCTATACCTCTAGCTAAACTCGACGTAGAATACATGTCAACAAACAAAAAACATGATTTTTAGGGTTCTCACCTCAGACTTACAGTTACCACCACACTCAATATTTTTCCTCATAAATCAGTTAGGCTATAGATAATACTAATCTTGAGGTAATGTCTGTGAAACATTTTGTTCAATAGAAGTTTCAAATCAGTAAATAGTAAGTGATTTGAAACCAACATAAAAAACACCAGTAATTATTTGTAAAACTGTGTCATCCCTAATGATTTTTGGTTTAAAGAAAGAGAGATTTCAAACATTCGAGTTCGAATATTGTAATAATTCAAGTACACAATCGGAAATTGAGACAGGATGAGATATGTAGTAAATTAATATAAACAAAAAAATCTTACAATTTTGTTCCTCTATCTACCGTTACTACTAGTAGCAAGTATTAATAGGTATCCAAAATTTAATTACTTTATTCATAAATCATACGTATCAATACGTGCTTTGCAAACTTTTTAATAATTGGCTAGGTAAGTATTACTTTTACATAACCCGACTTACTTGCTTACCTATTTAAATTCCAATTACGCGAGCAGGCCGTTGGCAGAGCTAGCCTATTGAGCATGAACAAAAATTTTTTTTACACTTGCTATCATTGGTTGCCGACCGTTGCTAGTTTTGTTGTTAAACATTCTATATAGAATAAGGCTAGACTTATAGTGAAGAATTTTAATAAATATTGGATATAAAGGTAACACCTACTCACTGCCTGATTTATTTTGTAGGAAATCATAATTTAACATTTAGTGTCGTATTCCAGAACTCTACTCACTGCTCAAGTCAGGATTTGAGCAGACTTGAGTATGATTTCAAGCACTGGAAATACGACTAATGGCAAGGACTTGAGTATGATTTTCAGTGCTCCCTGCAGTACTCAAGTCCTGACTTGAGCATTGAGTAGAGTTCTGGAATACGACCCTTAGACTTTTTTAAAATAGTCTTTTATTCTTTGCGTTTTATGTTTTGAACTTCTAGAGCGGTTACACACGACGAGTTTTAGCAACGACGCAAACGCGATGCAGTTGCCAATCGTCTACCTTGTACTACGTCTACCTCGCGTAATTTTAAGCTGCGATGGAAGCGCGTGATTTTAAGCAGCGATACAAACTCGCGCTTGCAACACTTCACTTGGAGTCGCGCGTTTGCATCGATTCAGTCTCGCATTTGCATCGATACAATCGCCTATAAATCATAAGTGTAACGATGCAACGGCGCGTTTCACGAACGTGCGTTTGCATCGCTGCTAAAAGTCGACGTGTGTAACCACTCTTAGCGTAAATAAAGTAAAAAAGTCATATATAGACAGATAAATATTTACCTTGCCGCACGTTTCTAATGTCAGTATTCTTTTGGATCCACTCCCGCATGATGCGTAGAGACTGTTCCCGGGTGTTGGGTGTCTCCCGTAGCTCGCGTGCTGCGATTTCGGCTACATTGAGTGAGCGCGCGTTTTCTTTTTCCTTATCGTTCTTGTCTGTGATGGTTCCCCACGTTGTCCCCACGGTGAGCAGTACACTGGCCGTAGTCATAATAAATATTTCGTCGGGAATAGTACAGTAGATTTGCTGAAAAAAGGCAAGAGGGGTAAATATTAAAATAGTTTAGATAGATTAGTAGGTACTAATGGTAACTTCATTCAGTGGCGTGTCCCCAATTTACGCGTTTGTTTTTGGAAATTGATTATGTATTCTTAAATAAGTTCTCTGTTTATTTCGATTTAGATCTAGTTTCCTTAAACATTTTAAATAAATTTTGAAATTTTGCACTTGCGCATATATTGTTGTTTTGAAATGCAATAATATTTTCAGGCCTACGAGATTTCAATGATAATATGTCATATAATTGATTATGATTATAATTGATGTTAACGACGCGACGTGACCGTTAATTGTAAGCAGTTTTAATTCTAAAAGAGTAGTTGTAACCCTGTTTTAAGTATATAAGATCATTATAACATTTTAAATGACTTTCCGAAGTATAGCAGGTGGTATTGACGACAAATAAACAAGCTGCCAAAATAAAATGTCAGATAAGCGACACGCCTGGCAAGCCGGAGGGCCAAGACCAGTTTCAATCCTCGTGTTATAATGCACAAAGAGGAAGAGAGTAATTAATATAAGCAACATAATACACGATGCGGGGAAACGTTACAATGTGAATTAATTAATTTGCTGTATTTGATTGTTTGAAGTTTCCTGGCAACGCGCAATTTGTGATCACTAAAAAGTAAGATATACGATAGCGACTACCTTGATGTTTCTGTTAATAATTTTGATTACTGACAACAGGATGACAACATGGGTAATCCTATGTATATTCACTAAAGTAAATACATGTGTGCATGTAGGTTCGGAAATATGAAACCGTCAATAGCAAGATATCGTCGTCAACATTACCCAGGCGGAACGGCCTTGGTGGGGTCACGGTGGGACCAAGTACTTGCAAACTCTGGGGACAAGTTGCCAAAAGATAATGTAACAAGTACGTTACTAAAGATGTTGACCTACGGGGTGTTACACAATTATTAAAATCAGTTCTGTAACTGCATTTATTCACTGTTCTTAGTTTTAACGCTTATTTATTCATTCACATCAAATGCGATTATTATTACAAATTAATCGACCAATTTCGCATGAAGACGGAAAAATTTAAGCATTTATCTCTTACATCGAACTGAAATAACTCAGTGGGTACACAAAAGGCTAAATGTAATTCATACAAGCTGCAAATTTTTGTTTGCCTAACAGACCCTGAGATAGTGGAGTTTCTTAGGCGACTAGAGTAGTCATTGAAGAGCTAGGGCTAGTGATTAATAAAAAGAAACCTAAACTGGAGATCGTTGACCATTTTGCTACCATCAAACGTTCAGATGCACTAAAGGAATACGAGACCGTAGATGAGTTGTTGTATCTTGAGTCAGTCATCAGCAATAAAGGAACAGTAAACCTGAAATACGACAACGCATTGGTATTTCAAAAACTGCCACGATACAGCTAGCAAAGATAATATGAAAGGACAGAAACATTCGCAATAGAACCTTTGTTGTATCTTTAGACACGTAATTCGCACGGTATAGTCTTGTTCATATTTTTGTATGGTGCGGAAACCTGGACGTTTAAAGCCATTGACAAGCAAAGAATTGACGCATTTGAGATGTGGTGTTAGTGTCGCCTACTAGAGATTCTCTGTGCACATCCCACGAACGTATCTGTACTTGAGCAATTGCAGCTGCAAAATCACGAACGCATACCCTCCATACACTTAGCAGGCAGAAGCTCTGACAACATTGAAAAACTAATTGGTACGGGCAAAATAGAGGACAAACGACCAAGAGGACGGTTCGAAGGGATGGTGTAGCCAGGTAACTGAAAATCTGGCAGTACCGCTGAATGTCACACTCCACCTAGCCGAAGACAGAGTGGCGTGGAGAAGATTTATTGACCATGATTTCCTCAAACCTCCAACAAAGAAACCAGACCTAAGGAGGAGGAGGCATATTTTTGTATAGTTACATTTTGTCATTGAAAAAAATTTACTACACGACTCACGAGTATTAACAATAAGGGTCAAAGCTAGGCCAAAGTATCTGATGACCATTCTAATATAGGAGAATCCAAACAAAAAATGGTTTAAAAAAAACATCCTAATCAAAATGTGCATACCTACATACTATTCGTGTTATTAACATCGACATCGATTTGTTAAATTGTTCTCTGAATGAATTTGCACAGGCTGCATATTGTAAAATTTCTTTTGGTGGTTTGTTTATTGTTGACATGTTTGAAACTAGTTAGGTAACCACACTATGGTATTATTAAATACATCTGTAATGGTAGTTGTAAGAGGTTAGTAATCATTGTTGTTTTACTATCGCATTATGTTAAACCCGTTAGCTTAAATGTTTTTAAATATAAATAAATAAAAAACACACATTTGCGACCTTGCCAGAAACTAATAAATTATTTTGCGGTATAATAATGAGGAACGTGTAGTGTCACAGTAAAGGAGTTTAACATCGAATCGTTGCTTATTACAAAAAAATTTATTGTTGTTAAATGGTTGTTAAGAAATGCGGAGTCTTTTTTTTAGTTATCTAGTTATTTAGCGGCATTTCTCCAAAGCCGCAATTTTCTGTGTCCATGCAGTACACTGAACTAATTTGTCAAAACAAAAAATTACAAAAAAAGAGTGTTTAGTATAGGTCAAAAGCCAACTGAAGAGCATGAATCTTGCCAATAAACCTTTCGGACCTAGTGGAAAAAAAATCCGGAATACCTAAAACCTGACAACAGTGGCGTGTCCCCATTGCAGAATCCAACACAAAGTGTCATTTTTCTCAAAATTGAAGCGGTATATCAATTTTTTTTTACTTATTAGATTATTAGATTATTTAGATTACTTAATAATAGGGGTTAAAGTATGAAATTGCCGATTTGTACTGAAAATCTAAATTGTTTTAAATTTTTAACAAATTTATTTAATCAAAATAGTTGCCATTATT
>NW_020653200.1:5384652-5409454 GCF_003589595.1 Hyposmocoma kahamanoa
ACCTATTGCAATAAAACGGCAATTTCATACTTTAACCCCTAATATATTAGACTTTAGTTCACTTGTAACAAATTAGTTGACAGTACTTATAATCTGAATTTCACATTAAACTAGACAAAAGTTTTATTACAACACCAAGATTGCTGCGTGTCCTAGGCTTACGCCGGTATTCGGTGGTAGTTACTATAATCACACTACACATCACAAGTGAAGCATTTTAGAAGCTTTCGCATTAAAAAGAATTAGTTAGAAGGAATTTTTTCTATGTTCGATCTTTGTATTTATAATTATAACAAACTAGTGGAGTAATTTCACAAAAAAATAATTGAATATCATGGTGGTGAAACTTCTATTTTACGAATCTGTCTAACGCTAAGCTCTTATTATGTGCTAATTATATTTAACGCTTTTTAGTTTATAACGTTTTGTTAATTCTTGAGGCAAGTATTCTGCGACCACGCCCATGACGTCCACTGTTCCCTCCAACCACGTGTCTGGTGAACCGAATGCTCTTTTTTGTACGGCAAGAGAAGCAAAACCTGTCATGACTTCTGACCCACACCGTTGTAATTTTCCGATTATCAAAGCACTTTCTCTATATGCAGAGGGTTGAATTCTTGTTATTTCACTCCTGTTGAAGGCACACAGAATCTGTCTTAGTGCTGTTAAATCATAATATGTATAGTCTTCCGGTTCTTTTCCGGCAAACTCCTTGCGTACACGATCTGCGATAGCTGCCAGCTGCGCGTCGTTTAAATTATAATTTAACCCAAAGTTTTGTATGACGTCTATGCTGCTGAGTGTAATATTGGCATATTCCTCTGGTGATATAGCAGGAGTCACCCAATGCAATAACATAAGCACACTTTCTGGAATATTTGGGATACCGTCATAAAAATTTATTATACAGCGCCAAATGAAGTCGGCCTCCGCCGTCCCCAGCTCTTCTTTGCCCAGGTGGGCTAAACACTGCACGATATCTTTCGGTTGTACCGTCTGTAGTTCTTGCAATGTCAACTTTTTATTAGAGGGTAATTCCAAAATTTCGTCACATGTCAGGCTATGTGCTGCCATAATGTTACAGATTAATATCAAAAGTTTATGCTGCATTGCGTTGACAAGTATTTTTTCGTAACACGTATAATAATGTTTTGTCACCGCCCGTAAGTTCTAATGTGGAGTGGTGTTCACGATTCTACGGCATTGCGCCATTGGATTGAGTCATCGTATATATTATTCACATTTTAATTTACGAATTAGGTCTGCGGAGTAGCCCTGAGAGGTTAATAATTAAAAAGGAATCCCTTGCCGGCCACCCGTGTGATTGATTACGATTACATATTTTCAAAGTTATTTTGTTCCGAAATATGTTTCCAACCAATATAATCGCAAAAATTAAAACTATCAAATGCCAAAACGAACGAATTACTGAAGGCATTAGTAGCAGTAGAGTTCGTCCAGGCAAGTACTGCCACCTTACCTATTTTTGCCGCCAAGCAGTAATGTGAGCCTGGTGAAATTACAGGCGCATGGGACTTGTCAACTTACGTCTCAGGTAACACACGCAGTGGCAGTGACCTTAAGATCTTTGCTATTTAAAGCTCTAATTGGCACTGCAAATATTGTGGAGAGGCGTGTTGCTGACCACCAGCCGCATGACTTGTTCGTCCCGTCACTTGATGTTATAAAAAAAATGCGGATTCCCCATATTTTAGGAAATCATTTTGCTGTAGCAGTTCGTTCACTAGCTTAAACCATAGTCCAACTTCTATGGCACTACATATGCAGCGTTATTATTAGTAATTATCGCATATAGTAATATTACTATATAGTCGTATTACGACGGCAATTGTTCGAAGGACACTTACACGGAAACTATTAAGGTGCGACGTTATTTACTTTCAAGAAAACCAATGTGCTATTTGTTTGATGGGTCAACACATAATGCGATGTTTGGCTAATTCATGTTGACGATAGATGAGACGAGTCAGTACACTTGCGTAAATTACAGTACCTACTACAGTCCTAGTTAATAACAAGGCCAAAGTACAATGATACAATCGTATAATAATGAAATAAGTACTGTGTTCAGACATTTCATGAAACTCAGTACAAAATTTGTATCCACAGACCACGTAAAAACGTGTTTGCATCCAGTGTTATTAGATACCTAAGATAAAAATAACTTAGATTTGAGATCCGAAGAATAAACAATCCGCAGCTAAAAATCCAATAAAATGTACTGGTATACGATTTCTATTCAAATAGAAATATACATTTATTTCGGAGATTAGCAAATTACACTTGATTTCGTCATATTCATTAAACTTTACTACTCATTCGTAAAGCAAATTCCCCTGAGAGGAATGAATGAAACTCTAAATTTTGATCTTTGTACATAGACATTTGTACACATTTATCATTTACAATATTATATAATGAGATAACCTGAAAGAGCTGAATGGGTCATTCCTATGGATGATTGTCATCCAAGACGTGGAAGCGGTATTATTATACGACTTTGGTATAACGTTTTTATTCCATTATAGTTTTGAACCACATAAACGACATATTTTGAATAACAACCGGAATATTTTATAGAAACGCGTATGCAAAAACGCGGAATACATTTTCCGTCCTCTAAGGTATACGTTGACTTTTAACCGGATTTATGACTTATTTGTGTAGTTGACTGTCAAGAACAGCTAGTTTTATTTATATTTTTCGTATTAAATTTACGTCTAATCACTGTTTCATTAAAAAAATTTGCTATTCTTCTTAACATAAACTACATTTTCGTCAATGTACTGTGAGGCTAGTGTAAGAATGTTAATTTCTTTAAAGGACTTATCTTAAAGACAGCACAGCAAACAGCACGTTTTTCCACGACAAATATTATTTTAATATCGGCGGCATTACTCCAAAGCAAGATGCCGTTTATCTAGCTAACTAATCTAGTGGTTTCTATATCTGAAAGATTTCCGTTTCTTGCAGTTTTCAGTATGCAGAGCGAAGCCGTTTTGAACACATATATTTATATATTTTGTGCAGTCTATTGTAATTAAGCATCTAAAATACAAGTTATTCAATTTACTCTACCTACAGGCCTACATAAGTCCCTTATTCTTTACGCTTGGCTGATAATTATATATATTGACTGCCTCCGTGGCCGAACGGTTACCATGCCGGACTGCCACGCAGAGGTCCCAGGTTCGATTCCCGGGCCGGGAGAAATATTTATATGGCCTACATTTATTGCTCTCGTGAGTTTGGGTTTAATTTGTGGTTGTCTATGTGTGTGTCCATAACACCCGCGACACAGGGTTTCCCTAGTGCGGGGCTATGTTGAGTGTGTGCGTAATTATTATTATTATTATTATTATTATTATTATTATTATCGTATTTATTTTAAACTCTCGCCTCTCCCAAGGCCTAAAAGATTAATTTTGAATTTTTAAATGGGAGAGGCGGTATTTCCCGGCAATGGCACAGTCGGCCGGGGTCAGGGACTCAGGTCCAAGAATCGGCGAACAATACGTGCCGTATCGAGCAGGACCGCCTTCTGCATTTGTGCTGGAAGCGACACGCCACAGAAATCCAACCGCCTCAAGCTGTTAGAAAGGCTTACTGGAATTAACCCATTTGCGGACAAAACAATTGGGATTATTTCAGTGGAGGCCACATCCCACATGTCGGTGATCTCGTGCGCCAGGTCGAGATACTTCCGGCGTTTCTCGGTTTCAGCTTTCACGAGACCCTCGTCATGCGGGATGGTGACGTCCACAAGAAATACCCTCGACTGCGATCGATCCAATATCACAATATCAGGCTTATTCGCAAGAATAGTCCTGTCCGTGATAATAGATCGATCCCAATAGATTTTGGTGCGGTCATCTTCGAGTATTGGCTCCGGTGAATACTTGTAATATGGCAACCTCTGTTGCACTAGTCCGTACTTGAGAGCGAGCTCTTGGTGTAATATTTTGGCTGCCTGGTTGTGTCTGTGCAAGTACTCAGTGTTAGCAAGAGCGGAACAACCGGAAACAATATGCCTAAGTGACTCTCCGGGACGGCCACATGCCCGACAAATGTCTACTGTGCCGTCCTTTAGGATATATTTCCGATAGTTCCTCGTCTTGATAACCTGATCCTGTATTGCACAGACAAAACCTTCGGTTTCCCCAAAGAGGTCCCCGAAACGCAGCCAATGTAGGGAGGCTTTACGATCCATAAAAGGCTCGTGGAGTACCTTGAAGAACCTCCCATGGAGCTCCTTCTCTTTCCATACGGACTCGCGGTCAGAGGTGCTAAGCACCACCGGGTCTCGCCATTCCTCTTTGGCCAACGATAAGGGAGTTAGCCCTTTATCACATGTGACAACCTCTCCACGAATCACGTCATCCGTCATCGTCAAAAAGTAGTTTCTGAGACTGCATATCTCGCGGTTGTGCATGGTTTTGACACTTAATAGGCCTCTACCTCCACACTTCCGCGGGACATACAATCTCATAACTGACGATCTCGGATGATGCATTCGGTGAGAGGTCATCGTCGTGCGGACTCGTCTATCCAGAGCGTCTAATTCCGTCTGAGTCCATTTGAGCACGCCAAATGTGTACATCAGAACAGGCATGACCCAGGAGTTATAAGCTCGGATCTTATTAACGCCTGACAAATAGCTGTTTAGCACATTTTTCAGGCGCCCATAAAAAACCTCGCACACACCCTGTTTCACGTCTGCTTCCTTCACACCGATGGTCTGCGACATGCCCAAATACCGGTATGTTTCAGTCTCGGAGAGTACCCGCAGGTGATTGGTGCCAATATTAATGCCATTAGAATGCATGACACGTCCCTTCTCAACATGGACCACCGCGCACTTATCGATCCCAAGCTCCATCCTAACCGAACTGCTGAAATCGTTGGTGATTGTCAGCAGCTCCGTCAATCTGTCAGCTGTGGGGCCGTATAGCTTGAGATCATTATTATTATTATTATAGAGATATTTTATTATTATTATTATTATTATTATTATATATGGTTTTTAAATTCGTACACCTATTCATACAGTTTATTTTGAGTAGAATAAAATCATAGGGCTGCCCATTTTACCTAGAGTATTAAAAATGGTGTAATAAAAATCAAAACAAAATTTTTGTGTAAGAAAGTTGGTATGCATAGGTATTAATGGGTAGGTGTAAGGTTTTTTTTTATAATATCAAGTGACGGGACGAACAAGTCGTGCACCTGATGGTGCCTGACGCCTGTTCTTAACAGTTGCAGTGCCATTCAGAGATATAAATCGCAAAGGTCTGAATCACCCTGAGACATAAGTTGACAAGTCCCATGTGCATGAAATTTCACCAGCACCCTTACCCTTCAAAACTGGAACACAGTAATGTCAGCATTACTACAAGAAATAGGTGAGAAGGCAGCACTACCCTGAACAAACTCTTTCACAAGGACCTCTACTGCTACTTAAAAGTTACTAAGAAAAAGTAAGAAGTAGAGCATTTCTATGTAGTGTTTGGCTCAGAGTTCTTCGATTTAAGTACTCTTTTCGATGTAGCTCCACACAAGCTTCTCTGCTGTAAGCTCTTTAATAATTACCGCATTGGTTCATCGCGGAACGGAAAGAAATCGTCAGCGTCGATGGCTCAATCGAAAAGAAATAACCTAGATAGGGCTGTGTGAACTTATGTGCTCATAGAGTACGTAAAAATTTCGTCTATTTACTATTGATTACGTCACGTGTTTGAAGAGTTGGGAGTAACAGCAAACAAGTGCGACATGTAGGTTTGGTTGTGAGGCTGGATAATGGCATCGTTTCCGCATACAGTAAAGTGTTGACTTTACAAAAATACGAAATCTGAATATCACTTAGCTATATTTGTGCGATAGGTACCTAGTAATATGATGTCACGACATTATGTTACTTCGCTTGTACTGCTCTATTTGTTGTATTCACTTCATGTTGGTACTTACTTCATTGTTGTGTTTGTTAATTTTATGTACTTATGCTTACGCGAATAATTTTGTTAATTCACGTCTTTAGTTTATACGAATTTTAGACAATGTGGTACAGATTACTAACAACTCTGAACAGTAACTGTAACAGCTCTGAAAGTGAACAACCTATCACTTTTCATCTACGTAAAGTTCGATGACGTAAAGGAACTAAAGAAGTTAGTTTCGCACTGATCAGGAAATGCTAAAATGTAATTTCCATAACATCGAACAATGTTACGTCAGTAACGTCCTTTTAAAACCCATTTCTAGGTCGCATGCGCACGCCGACTTTGACGATACGTCTGTTTGAATGGCGTTAGGTAGGTACTATTGTGCGGTACCTATTAAAGATTTTTCAAAGTTCGTTAACAACATTATTTTAATTAGTCTACATTATAGGAACTATAATAATCCAATTGAATTGAATGGTTCCCGGTTCTAAATCGGGTATTTTTGTTTTTGTTTTAAATAAAGCAGTGTCACGGCTTAGTTAGTAGTAGTACTTAATGATAATATCTCGTGATTGTTACACATTGAAACCGTCACATTTATAACTTGAGTAATATTTAACTGCCTCCATGGCCATGCCACGCAGAGGTCCCAGGTTCGATTTGTATGGCCAACATTTATATCTCTCGTGAATTTGGGTGTAATTTACAGTTGTCTATGTGTGTGTCCATGGCACCCGCAACAGAGGATTTCCCTAGTGGGGGGCTATGTTGAGTGTGTGCTTTATTATCATTATTATTTACATGTTCTAAATGGCAAGACTCTAAAACTCGTGTTTCTAAGTGTTATAAGAGTACAGTAACAAGTAGCCAGTACCGGCAGGAAGAGGATAAAGGTGAGTATTTACTTAATTGTACATGAAGTCATGTGATGTGATGATTTTTTACAAATCCTCAGTGTTATTAGTTGGACCTATAGATATAGAAAAAAATCTGCTTTAAATTCCGCATCAAAAGTAGCGTAATATGTTATTTTTAATACTTTAAAAACTACCACTTAAACAGGTAAGCGCCATAGTCAAACAAAGTTTCATCCTATGTAATGACATTTTGTAGCCACTAATACATAATGTATTAAAGTTTGATATTTATTTTTTAAACGTATTCATTTATACTTTGACATTGACCTTTTTCCGTGTGGTGACGGATTAGAATACAATTCTCCGCCCCTTTCTCTTCCCGTTGGTGTTGTAGGAGGCGGCTAAGAGAATACTGAGCTAAGGGCAGCTCTACTGGTAGTACGACTTAAAAACAAGTCGTGGGTAGTGGCCACGACTTGTAAATGACAGTATGCGCGACGAAAAACCCGCCAAGTATCCACAGTTCAGATGCGTTCAGCGATATTTGTGATTTGTGGGGGTTTCCGTCAAAATCAGGGCCAGGACAACTGCGTTGACCTGCCAGCCAGAGAGCCTCTTATATCACTTATATATTTATATCACTGGCCACCCGCGGCACTGTACACAAGCCCGAGCGGGCCTAACCAGCTCGTGAGGCTGCGTCATCATCCCGTGAATAATCTTGGGATGATCCATCTTGCCGGCTGGTGACCGGGAGACGGGAGGTACGGGGACCTTTCCATCCGGCGGATCAGCGCAACTTGTCTGTAGGCGAGTTCCTGGGGTAACAGGCGCACGACTTGTTCGTTCCGTCATATGGTACCATAAAAAATATATCAAATAGTAGCTAGACACTAATTATTAACAATACTTATAAACTTTGCCACACCTACAACAAATACAAAAATTACGCCCGGAAATATTTACCAACTAGTGCTGTCTCGCCCACATAGCGAGCAAAATATTAAGTACTTATTATAAAATCTAACGCGCTCGAATGGTCTCCTCAATAATTCGTTACTTATCCATCTCTCAACCAACTTTAGATAACTTGTCAGACAATGGACCTCCCGAAAGACGTAACACATATGGTACTGGGTACCCTATTTATACTTTTCTATGGCTCTATATCGCACTGTTAATGCAATAGTGTATTAACTCAATAAGTGGACTCTTTCAGAATCGATGAAACACGAATTACTCGCTTTCCGCAAAAAATCATTAAAATGTATGTATGTCATAGTTTATTATAGACACTTAAAGAACTTTTCAAATATATTTAAAAATAAAATGCAAAAAATAATTTAATATTTTTGAATAAGGATTATTTCGGCCAGAACCAGCTCACATAAAGTGTGTCTCATTTTGAGTTAAGTGAATATCTTTTGATTATTACTTACAATAGTCTAACGACGGTTTTATGTCGTGTAAAGAGAGTTTTACGTTCAGTAATAATATAATATGAAATTTCACATATTTTGAGTTTCAACACTAAATAGAATAAAATGCTAAAAACAATAGCAGTGCGATATGTCTTCATAGTGAAAGCACTAGATGAACATCTACATTTTAGAATTTTTTACCTTATACTTTATGTACTTATTGCACATTACATTAAAATGCAATAAGAATTCAAGTAAATTAAATTATATCCATTGTCACATTTTGCCTTCGAACCCGAGAACCGGTTCTACAGCACACACATTATTATTATACACACACAAGTAAGCGGCGATCTCTGTTTATAGAAAAGGGTGACTCAAATATTTTTGTTTGGGGCCTTGGTTATTGCTCCACATGGTTCCTGCTTATACAGGATCAGATGTATATATTGAAACTATTAAAAAAATACGTCAATTTGTTTAAAAAACTTAGAATAATCATAATAGTAATATTATTTACTTATTTTTTCTCTTCATAAAGTGCTTACAGAGTAACGAGTTTAATATTGAACCTTATGTATGTGAGATTGATATCAGGGTTACGCGATAACTCCACTAACTCCAAAATATTCCACAAACTAGGGGATGAATCCGGTTTCGCTCACCTTCCTGTAACCGATTTCAATAAAACTTGGCAAATAGATGCAATTCCACGAACTTTTGAGGTCATTTTTTCTCAAGTTGGAACTCTCAATAGAAACAATATAATTGAGGAAAGCCATTTTCCTGCGATACAAGAAGTAGTAATTAAAATAAGAAAAGTACCTAATAGGTTATTTCCGACGAGTCCAACCAAACCTTGTACCAAGGCTCAGATGTAGTAGTTGGAAGATTAAGGAAACCTCTTATAACTGCGCTACCGATCATTTTATATAATAGGTACGGCATTGAACTATTCGATCAATTTCCATCTGAGTGTTTAATATGAAATTTATAATTAAAATGTGCTACACTGATCTTGAATGAATGTCACCTCCAATGAAAATTCAAGTATACATAGTTATATACTAAGGATTAGTATAGAGGTACTTATCAAGTAGTAAGGTATTATTTAAATAATGAAATTTATGACATTGGTATTACTTCTATAGATGCACGACTATAGCGTAAAGTACGTACTACATCTCGATCATCACATAGTTACTATTTATGACGTCTTTGATATCCCTGAATATTGTTTACAAAAGCATTATGTTTTCTTGGCCAAATGAGACTTGTTTTTAAAGTGACCCTTTAATCGTATTGTTTTACATATCATTATGTATAAAAATCAATCACATGCGACAATGTAGTATTCTACGAGGAAAAAATAGGGAGGAAAAAGGTCAAAAGGAAGATCGTTCGCGTGGAACACGATGGTAAATGTAACATTGAGGGCAAGAAGTTTGCTTGCACACGAAACTTGTTTCAGCAAGTGATAATTTCAGGAGTTTTACAAGGTATTATTCGCAAAGGCTCATCGGTGTAGGGCAATGCTTTTAAGCGTATAAAGAATACGTTGGGACGGAAATTCTGCCGTCCACTAACACGCAGCTAAGTGACAAATGGTCAAATATCCGTTTTTAAATTGCAAAAAATAGAGCACAAAATTATCTTTTAAAAATAGTTCAAATTAGTTAACGTGTTCGACTTACCCTAACGATGCCTAGCTGAAATATCATTAAACAATTTCAATATTCTAAAATTGGGTTATGGTTTTTTATGATATCTCTTTGAAATCATTTTGACACTTAGCCGCGTTTTAGTTAGCGGGCAGAATTGCAGCAGGTACCACATATCTGAAGATTAGTTCAGTAGTGATGTACTACAATATGATTTCCAAGTAGACCTGTGTCGGTCGATCATTTTTGATAACCCGGGTCGATCACGACCCATGCGTAATGTGATCGGGTCATATGATTCGATCATATGTTCGATCTTTTAGCGGGTCACCCGCCGCTCACGATACTTTCACATGGCGTTTAAAAGTGTCAAATTATACAATTAGCTTTTATTCTTTTTTGCTCATGGGTAATGCGTATAAAGTTTAAATGCATCATTGATAAACCACACTTAGGACACTAAAATTTATTTCTAGGAAAAGTAGCACCAAAAAACAAAATGACATAATAAAAAACTTATGAGCATTCAAATTACTAATTTATTATTCATTAATATTCTTATATTAGCTTAAATAAACACAACATACCGAGAAACATTAAACTTACAAAATTACCATGTAATGGACACTACGCTACGGAGCAATTAGGATGAATGATTGATAGACTCATTGGACCGTTAACCCGTTGACTCGTTGATCGATTGCTTGACTTTTTGGTTCGATCGATCGAAGGTTCCATCGAACAAATGTTCGATTCAAACGAAGAGTGAGAAGGCTAACCGTATCGTGTGTGGGGACTTCACGTGAGAGTGAACGAGACAAAAGTAATATTGTGAATTGTTGAATAATCTCTAAAGTTACATGGATAAAGTCGAATATTGCGCGCATGACCCATTAAACTCTAAAATGATCGAGTTATTTAGAAGCTACTAATTTTGATTCGATCGATCACGATCTACATACGTCGATTTCCAAGTAATACTTATCTAAATGCACTAGTAGCTTTCCTTGCATCGTGAAATTCGAGAGACGTATTAATTTACGGTTTTTAGTAGATTACGTTAATACCTAAGTATGTTATTGATGTGACCTACGTGAAGTAGCTTTTTTAAGTACATTTTAATGGTAGTTTTGATGATGCCATGATAAGAGGGTTCGCCAAATTTTCGGAATTGTTACACATAGGAAACGAAACTATTTTTCCGGATTTACATCGCGTATATTTGATTTTCCAATAAACCAACGTTTCGGGCCCTTTACAGCGCCCATGGTCACGGCTGACTGATCATTGCGACTGGTCAACCGTGACCATGGTACCTTTAAAGAGCCTGAAACATTGGTTTGTTGGAAAAAACAAATATACGAGATATAAATCGGGAAAAATAGTTTCATTTCCTAAGAGGCTTCATGTTAACTAAGAACAACCCTCTCGAAAAAGCTCTATACTCAGGCTAGTATTGCACCTAGTCAACTATGATTTAGTTTTATATAAGTAATGTCTTTAATCACAACATCTGTTCCACTCAAAATAGAATCTCAAATGTCTAGATATAACTAGAAAAAACCTTTATAGATACAGTTATTTATTAAAGAATCGTCCTTCAACAAATGGACACAGTACAATTTAACTAAAAGCTAGCAATTATGGTTCTGAAAGAATGTGCATAATTAAAACTAAACACGAAACCGACTTAACAGCAAGTAGGTTGCGTAGGTTTCTTAATTACAAAATTATTAATTTATTGTATGAAAATTAGTAGCGGCGTGGCTGCAGCGCCACAGACGCGTCACTGCAACGCTTCTATAAGTGTCTAATTTGTAGATTAAAGCCATTACGATTTCATGAAGAAAATAACTTGGACGTAATAAAGAAATCTAATTAGTGTTTGAGGGTAAGACCTAATAGCTTTCATTCCGTAGACCTCATTTTGTTTTGCGCAATATTCCTACGTACTCTATTACGTATGACCCTTTATGTAACGCTAACTCAAAACAGACGCGTTTTAATTTTTAAATTGTGTTATGTACTTGTCAATTTCGCTGGTGAATAAGTATAAGAACATGCGATGTAATTTGATAAAATTGAATTTGAAAAATGTTGCTTAATTACAAAATAACAGCGGGACTAAAAGCCATTACGATTTCATGAAAGAAATTATCTTAGACGTAATAAAGGAATCTAATTTGTGTTTGAGGCTTAGGGCGCTTTCCCATTAAGTCGTAACGTTTTATTTATCGTTGGACGACTGACGCGTCCAGCCTGTTACCATATCACGACTATCTGTCGTGACTGTGTCGTGGACGTTATTTTGTCGTTGAACGACTGTCGCGTCTAGCTGTTCCCACTACGTCGTGACGACAATTTATCGGTTCACAGCAGCAGCCATGTCGTTAGCATGACAGAATCGTTTAAAGCTGCGATTATCTGTCGACACATTTTTGTCATGACGTTTTATTTATCGTCGAACTGTCGTTCTAGCTCTTTCCATTGTCACGACAGTCTGTCGTCGTAACGTTAAAAAAGTCGTGAAAGACAGATAAACGTGTTGTACTGTATGTGAACAATTTCATTAATATATACAAGCCACGACACTTTAAACTGGACGACTATCTATCATCACGGAATAATGGGAACGCGCCTTAAGATGTAGTGGTTTTAATTCCGCAGACATTCTCATTTGCGAAATGTTCCTACGTAACTACTCAAAAACGTTTGATCCTTGAACCTTATGTAATGCTAAATCAAAAAAATAGCTACGTTTTATTTCTTAATTGCGTTGCGTACATCTATCTCTACATCGCAAGTGAATAGGATACGATGTAACATGATCTAAAAATCTACATTTTGAAAATTGAAAAAGAGAAAGTACAAGCACAAAACATAAACTAGGCTATAGTAATAAGTATTATTAGGGTCGACGTACAATACAGTGTTCAACGGCATGATTATATCTAAGAAGATTGTTGTGGCGATAGTTGCTAAAGAAAACTATTAGATCAAAATGAAACGAAAAATGTGTCACAAATTAACCTCTACTTACTTGTAATTCAGTAGGTATAGCTTTATAAACTCAACGGAAAAGTGATTGTATACAAGTTTGAAAGAAAGAGATAAAAGTGCCAATGTTTTTTTACCAAGATTAACCTTGGCGTTATTCATTGTAAAACAAATGTTTTCCTTTAACGAGTCACCATTACGTTCAAGTACGCTCGTAAAGACTGCTGTCACAAGAAAAACAAACAAAAGCGCTAAAGTGAATATCGTTAACTGAAGAACTTGAAGTTGACATCTTATTGTCAGAGGTGTTTAAAATTGAGAATGCCTACACATTCATGATCGGATGATCTTTACGAAACTGTTAACGAAATGATAATGTACTTTGAAGATAAAGACTTTTGTCTAATAAAATAATACTACGCTACGTGTTTATATAAAAAGGGGGCTTCAATTACGTACGCAGGTCCTTTTTATATTTAGTTACATCTGTCATTTCTCCTTATTGCGTCTCGGTGGCTTTTTATTTTGAGCCTCTATGCAGGCTTATTTTTAATTAACTCGTAACTATATACTATCGTCACGGTATGCTGAAGACGCTGGTTTGAATCCAGCCGGATCGTAGAATTTTTTCTTAGTGTTCGATCTTTATATTAATAATAATTATAACAGACTAGTGGATTAATTGAACTAAAAAAGATAGTAAAACATTGTGTTATTCAATAAACCTTATATAACCCGAAACTGCTTGAATTGGCTTTCCTATTAAACAAAAGACTTTTGGACATGCCGTTCAAAATTTGTCTCACCAGATCGCCGGTTGGTGACTAAAGTAATTATGTCGATATTATGTAGGTGAATAGTGTTCTGATTATAATAAGGGATTACCAAGTTAAAAACTTTTGACTTAAAATATACATATAATAATTATTTAAAAAAATCCAAAGAACTCAAAAGTTTGTGCTATTCACAGACCACATATCCGTGGTGCTATTATATCGGTTTGCCAAGTTTTATTGAAATCGGTTAGCGAAAAGTGGGTTGAATCCAATAAACCGGATTCATACCCTAATTTGTTACCCTTAGAGTGGAATATTTTCTTCAAATTTGAATGGGACCACTACTAAGTACCACTATCCAAGAAAAAAAAAATGGAAATCGGTTCACAAAAGTCGGAGTAATAGCGTAACATACACATAGAAAAAAAAATTACAACGGTTGGTTAAAAACATAAAGAAGGCTTCTAATATTTTAAGATAAAAGTCAGTGATGCTCATTGACTTACAAATAAATGGACGACGGGTTTAACACAAAAACCACGAAAAAACTGTCCCAAGTCAACCTATTCGAAATTTAAATTGTAATGTCATCGCAGTATCGCGCTGTCAGTCGAAAAAATGAAGATTAAAGCGGAGTTTGGCGCTCTGTATACGATTTTAGCACCTTACAAGCGCGGACACTTTTTAGCGCGGACCCGACGTCCATATACTTGTAAGTCAATGGTGATGCTTACTAAGACACGCTATTAGCCTAAAACAATCGATATTAGAATTTGTATCAATTTGACTCTCTTTATTGTGCATACAAAGTTCGTACAAACAGTACTTTTCAGGAGAGAGGTATAGTGGATAACTTTTTTATGATTGAATAAGAGAATTATGTATGCATTGAGTTACCATTGTATAGTCGGCGCCCTCACTTAAGTATCCACTATTTTATATATATATTACTAAGTGGTGTACAAATAGTGGATGCCTAAGTGGGGGCACCGACTACATAATTTTTTTAAATAGTTCATATTATTTTTATGGCTTGCATATTATGGTAAAAGCACTTTTGATATTTGAACACATGTGGTTTTATTATACCAAGGGTACGAATTATTAAATGAAAATTAAACAAATAAAGCACACCTACTTCAAATGCCTAATATAGGGTTTTTCAACAAGAACTTTGTTTTGTAAATCAAAATAAAATAATAAACTTAACCTTACTTTTTTTAATACAATGAAAATTTGAATCATTGTCATCTAAATTTATTGTTTTATTTTGATTTACAAAACAAAGTTCTTGTTGAAAACCTCTTTATGAACGGTGCCATTTGTAATTATGCGAGTTCTGAGATTTAGGCACGAGATACATCGTTGCAAACTAGTGAACAGAAATCGTAAAAAATTGTAAATATATTACACAATACACATAGGTTGCTCTGGCCCCAAAGTAAGTAACTAAAGCACCTGTGCTATGAAAATCGAAAACAACGACGGTACTACAAACACTCAGTGTTAAAAGTTACTTATCTACATTGACCCCGCCGGGGATCGAACCCAGAACCTCAAAGATGGCGATACCGTGAAAACTAATGTGCTAGCCACTCGACCGCTGAGGTCGTAAGATTAAATTATTATAAAAAGACTAAAAATCAAACTTCTTATACAAAGAACTTAAAAATTTGTTTGACAATTCTTATAACTCGGAGAGAGGCGAATTGTTATTTAATATATCATTCATTTATGAAGGACGTGGGGAATTTTAGTATCAGACAGTTAGTTAGTGGATTATAGTGTTGGAAATTTTGCGTAGCTCCTATACAAAGAACGGTAAACTTCTAATATTCTAATATTAAAAGGGTGCAGTACGATTCGTATGTTTGTTCCAGGATTTGCTAGACTATTGTCATAGTAATGTAGCGTTGTAGATCTGGATTGCTACACAGGGAGAGCTACACAATGATAATACGTAAATTGTATTATTATAGTAAACCCAATGAAGTACCAAAAGGCACACACTAAAGTTTAAACCAAAAGTGACGGAAGTACAAAGTGTGGGGATTTTTCTTTAAAAAAAATTAAATAAATCACGAATTTATTTATCGCTATCACTGGACAGGAAGTTTTAATTTAAGAGTCTTATTTACGAAATATTTATTTATATATATTACTTATTCTTCGTCTTCAGGGTGAATTACTTCATAGCATATACCTACCTGCTACTTGAATTATATTATTTTAGAATGTAGTATCATTATTCAAGTTTTATTGAATTTTGCATCCATCCTGTAGTCTGGTTGTCATCGTGTATTTTGTAAGTAATTTAAAATTATCTAGGTGAAGTTTTAATAGACAGAAATAAAATTAATTTCTTTAAGATATATGACATTTGTTTAAAAATGTGTAAAATTCGCAATGCTCTGATAAACGAAGAAACGCAAAAAAACAGAAACAAAAAAAGAACTTACCCGATAAAAAAATCCGCGCTATGAAAATAAATCCAGCCGCATTGACGAGCGGATGCGTAATGTCCAAAGTGTGATTGGCGCCGGCGTCTTCTATCTAATACTTTAACACACTGCGCAATCTAACGTGCACTCGTAGCCGCTAAGTGCGTGAGCTCAGGATCGTATAAAGGCGACATCCTTCGTTGCCCCCACTACATCAGAAGCTCGTCGAGACTTCTGCGCACGGCCGTGGCCATGCAAAATGAACAACACATACCGTGTATTATCATAAAGTACATTGAAAATTCATACACTTCAAAACGCTAGAATTATGTTTTAGCAATTTTCCTTTATACGTAAATATAAATATGTTTTTCGTCATGACGAATTATATACATAAATATGTTAGAGGAAAGTGAATGCCATTCTGTGGACTTTTGAAGCAATCTTAAAAAAATCGCCCATCTCGATTTAATGGCTAATAAAAAATAACTGATACGAAATGTTTAAAACTCAAATCATATAATCATATATACTGTTTGAGTGAATGTTTTTTGGATTGTTCTAATTTTAAATTACTAACATAAAATGATTTTATCAAATTTGGTACCTATAATACACACCCTTAATAAAAATAACCAAAGAAAAATGTAAATTACATCGTAGATAGAAATCAGCTCATTACCCAAGAGACTATAACGAGGTACCTTCACTTGGGGTAAGGCGCCATTGAGTTCTGACTAAAAAATATCAATTTCCTCTTTCTAAATTCATATGGAAGTGTGTAGAATCGATGAGGGGTTGTTCTACTTCATTGTCATATTTAAGAGCGAGGCTCTTATCGGTGTACTCATTCAACTTACGCAGTAATTAATATGAGGCCGGTCATATATTATGATGTGCACTGCGACCTGACTGCGCCTTACAATTTGTTTGAAAACGTATTTACTAAAAGAACGCCTCAGCTGTGTCTGAAACTTTTAATGACGTTAGATGAAAAAGTAAGGGGCCGAGTCGGTATCCCTATATTTTCACATTTTTTTGGGCAGAATTTAATCATTTCTGATTTTTTACATGTTTCTCTTATTTAATTTGCTATTTTTTTAGATAGAGAGACAGAAAGAGAGAGAGAGAAATAATAAATAAATAGCAAAGAAACTATTTATTTATTATTTCTATTGCTCTCTTCAAAAGACTGAAACAACGTGTTTTCCTAAAGTATAGAAGCGGGCTTATATAACCCCATTTCATAAATCAAATTCGTCTTTATAGAAAATCACGGCGCTGCTCCAGAGCAAAACCTGATAAGGGACAATTTTTTTTTTTTTTTTTTTTCAATTATTTTTAACGGAACCATAGTAAGTACTCACCTAAATATTTGTGATAACTGCTTCAAAATTGTACAATTTATCAGAGATTACGACGCCTTAAAACATAGCAGTATTTGAGACTTGCTAATAGGTGAATTAGTTAAAGCGCCTTGTTAGATATTTGAATTGGCAGTTAGTGGACAATAAACTTTACTTATACCGAAAATCTTTTAAAACGGAAAATTTAATTAGTCAAATATAATCAAATTTCTTCCAAATTTTCTATTAAAATAACTAAATCAAATACCTAGACAATGCTTAACACTGTTTTGATTTTCGCTGCTACAGTAACTTATGTATACATTATAAATATTCAATGTTAGTAAGGGTATAAAATATGTAATATATAAGTAGTGAACATTTTTGTGACATCAATAAATTCGTTGATTGGTACCTTATCTAATACTATTCCCTTTTTAGATTAAAAGTAAAATTGTTTAAGAGCGCCTTTCATTTATGTTTTTGGGCTTTCCCGTAAAATTTTGTCTAAAGCACTTACTAGGTTTTGTTATGGGGTAGCCGATCAGAATACAACTATTATCCGCTAATTCCCAGTCGTCACCACTGGCTTTGTTTCCACTGGCGACAAATGGGAAAAAACCCATATGTTACAGTTACCAATAGGGCAAGCACGATAGGGCGCGACTAGCGCGAGAGCGAGAGCACTCTCGCGCAAGTCGCGCCTTATCATGTTAGCCCCACAGTTGGTGACAAATGGGATATGCGGATGGATGAGATGATTTCAAAATTGAGAAAGTCATCATACGATTTCAAATGCACGTTTGAAGTGCATTTGAAATGATGAATGTTTATTCATCATTACAAAGTCACCATCGGCAGTCACAACATATGAGATTATTTCCCCTGTAATAAATAAATAAAACATCTGAACTTTAAAAAAAATAACGTCATACAATGAAATTCGTTAATTTATTTACTTAGTTTGCAATAACTTAATAGGAACAGGGGGCCTACTATGAGCTTAACCGGCCAGCCAAGTTCCATGCAATTCATTGACGTGGTAAAACTGAATTGCTTAAATTCATATCATGACCTTCACAAAGTTGAACGGGAATGGCATGACCATAGATCATACACTATGGCATAACAGGATAATGAATTTGACTTTTTAAACGTTAATTATTGTCTCTGGCTGGCTAGCTGACATCTAACAAGAGCGAGATGGAACTACATACTACATCATATGAAAGAAATAGACAGTTGTACTATCTTGGGAGCGTTCAAGCACTATTAACCGATTGTGTTCAAAATAGTTTATTTATTAAATATTTAGTAATTTTATTATCAATTATACTTATTACAATGTTTTGTAATAACGGCAACTTTTCAATCATACTTTACAATTTGTCGTACGACAAAATTACATGTCATGTTTAGTCATTATAATTGAAATTAATAAGCCGAGTTTGTAATTTGATAACATAATTGGAATGCATCTTGTATTCGTACATTTTCGTTGATTACAATTATTGTCAAATTTAGCACAATTTAAAAGTTATTTTATGATTTTCGGTCAATAAAATTATTAAAATTCCATTTCAAAATTGCAATAACATTCATGCCAATAATTTATCAATAATACTTTTAAGATTGGTAACTCAAACTAAAATTTTCAAAAAACGCTCAATACTTAATAGTATTTAGATAGCCTAAAAAGATAAAAATAATTATGAACCTAAAAATGTAATAAAACTTAAAAATGTAAATTTCTTCAAAACGAAATTTCTTAATAATGTAACAAAATCGAAGAAAAAGTTAGTCACCGGTCACGGAGTAACTTTTTGAATTGCTTATTGATACGATTTTGCTATGAAAGAAAAGGTGAACGGATTTCGAATGGGGAACGTAAACTGTATGGACCGTGAATTGTTTTTGTGAGTTTGACAGGCAATCCAACTTACAGGCTTAAATAGGATTGCTCTAAGAGCTCATAGTAGGCCCCCCAGGAGTGACATTTACATGGTCACTTCCATTTTTTTTTCCCAAACTGACATTGAAATAGGTACTTGAACACGTATTTCAATAAACATAAAAAACTGCAAAATATGAAGTACTTAACTTAGTGCCTACCCACTGTGTATTTTACGTTTGTAAAATTATCACTTTCTAAAAGTAGGTTTATGTTAATACGTAGCAGGCAATTTATTCAAAATATAAAACAGGTAAAAATAACACTGAACAGGTAACTGTTTAATTAAGAATACTCGTATATAAAATTTGCTTATACAGAGTAATCGTAAAGTGTCGTAATATTATTAATTATTTGTATTTTAAGTACATGTAAGGCAGATATGTTAGAAATATGAATAACTTTAAAAATACAATTCTATAATTCAGTTAATAAGTAAATACTTAATATATAATAATAGTTTTTACTTAACATATTTAAGTATATTTTTAACAGTGCAATAATGGATTTTATAAATAATAAAGGTTTTTGTACATTTCAGTTCTTAATTCAATATAACAATATTAGTTTTCTCTTTTTGCAATTAACCATCAGAACAAATTGCCTTGTTCACAAGAAAACAGTTCTATGAAATCATCATTGTTGCAATGTAATTATTTTTGTTGTAATTTTGAAAGGACGCAATTATCCCAACACACATAATTGCGGTGGAATGTAGAAGAATAGGTAGCAAATATTGAATTCTACGAAATTACTCCTAGCCATGTGTGCTACAGTCTTTATTTGGTTGAACACATTATTAATATGATGCTAATTTAGCATGTTGCGTTGAAAGTTATTGTAATTTGTTTCAACACCCATCAGTTCAAATCTGGACGGGTATGTCTGGTACGTGTTGCACGTTAAAATATCGTCAGGTATTTATGAACGGTAAGTTTCCCAATCCGGACTAAAAACGGAACACACGGGCAAGTCTCACTCACAACCATAGTAGAATAAGAACAAGTAGGGCTACTCCCGCCCGCTTGGCGCATCAATACCTACACTTCACTGGCAGCGTAGTGTTGTCACATTATTATGTTAGTTGTACCTGTACCTACAGGTTGTAAACATAATTTCAAAAAACGTATAGTATTTAGAAGTGTTTCCGTGCTATATTGAAATAATCTTTGTTAAATGCAATATGTACGTATATTGATATTTTTTTTATTTTTATTACCAGGATTGGTTTCTAGATTATGGGAGTATGTTTACGAAATGGGAATGCGTGCGAGTGGATGAGCGAGAGGCGTACGAGTGCGTGCTAGCTGTGCCAATCCAATATAACGACTTGTCTTATTCATAAATACTCGAACCCCTAGTCTTAATTTTTCAGTAGAGTCCTGTAAAGTGGAGTCGAGTCTTGTATACACATATAAGTAGCGCAGCTACATTTTGTATGGAGTTGCAGTATTGTTCTTATTATACTATGTCCCTTGGAATTACGAATATTTCACAGTCAATGCTTCACATTGTATAGTGTGTATGCACTCAACCACTGGCCTATAAATAATAATAACGCACACCCAAATGGCCCGCACTAGGGAAACCCTGTATCGCGGGTGCCATGGACACACATATAGACAAACACTAATTACACCTAAATTCACGAGAGAAATAAATGTAGGCCATGCAAATATTTCTTCCGGCGCGGGAATCGAACCCAGGACCTCTGCGTGGCAGTCCAGCAGCTTTCTATGACACAGCAGCATACAAAATTGATAAATTTAAGTATAATTTATTTATTTATTTTATATAAAAGAATTCTACACTTATTAAGGCGTCGCGTCCGGTGCTGGCAGATTATTCTACATTTACCTCAAATGGGACAGCGGTCAGCACTATTTAATCTTGACAAGTGAAATAAAAAACTAATAACGAAATAAATAGAAATCTACTGATGATGACGTCGCATTTTACGTTTTTTCTTCTTTTCGTCTTGTTCTGTGTCTTGAGGGGCCTCTTGAAAGAACCATGGTCCAAGAATGTTGACCCAAAGCAGCCAAAGTGCTCTGATGGGCAGTAGCAGCAGCAACAACCAGAAATAATTGGAAACTACTGCTAGGACGTGAGTTATAGAAGACAGTATGACAATGTCTTTAACGTGTCTGCAACAGAATTATTATATATTTATTCATAATTTAATATGTACTTATTAATAACAAACAGATTGAAGCAGACTGTTGATCGAGGAGAATGTTAGAGAGAAATCAGGATGGATTTTAGTTAGTACTTAATTTTAGTTTAGTTAGTGTAATTGCTTTAACGGCACAATGCATATATTACATATTTAATGATTCTAATAAATAGAAATAAAAGTACCATACAAATGTGCTAATTACATTTCATTACGTAACTGAGGCATTATATGACACCATTGTGAAACCTTTTCTAGTTTCACAGTGTCAATTGTGTCAAAACTAAGATTCACTAGGGAAGCACTTGTGCCAATTAAATATTTCATTATATAACTAAGCATTATGTGCCACCTTTGTGAAATCTTTTCTAGGTTCACAGTGTGATTTTGCTACAAAACTATGATTCACTAGGGTATCGCTTTGCATGCAACAACATAGTTAACATTTATCCTTTTTGATATCAGTTACATGCAATGTACATAGTATCAAATGACAATAAATGTTGTTGAATTTGTTGTGGCTCATTGGTGTATATATCTAGTGTGATATATCTACTGCTGTTAGATTTATACTACTTCCAAAGAATAATTTTCATAAACTTTACTAAGTTCATAAAAATAATAAAATAATTTATAGCTTCTACAAAAAATTACTCACTCCCCCATGCCACCTTCCATATTCAGGTCAAGTCCAGGGTCAACAAGTTGAGTATTATCTGAGTATATTGGCCGACTGATGTACCTCATCATTTGATAGCATCCTATATTTATTGACAGTATCAGCACATTGAGAAACTGTGAACAACAAATATAATTACATGTAACTCCCAGATGACATGCATTATATCATCCTATGATGTGTTTGCTCAATTACATTATCAATTACACCTACCTACATGAAACATGGAATATAGTACTAGGAGAACTAGATTCAAGTAGAATTTAAAGAATAAAGAAACATATCAATAACTTGTCTCAAGTGTAGCTAGATCAATATTAACACTCCATAAGTAAATATGGAGCTTTCCTTGCAAGCAATAGTTGTGAGTTATACATACATAGTATAGTCTGTCTTTTTTGAAGACTTCATAAAATGACAGTTCATCACACAAAAGTGTTGCCCACTTGCGAGCAGCCAGTGATTGCAGTCAATAAATATCCTACCGGCAATCGAGTTAATACTGGTCATGCTTATGGAATAAATAGTTGAACTTGTTTCATTTGAATCATCCTCAACCCATTATTCATCCATATTTTAGCACAAGTTCATTGGAATTGTTAATTTTTGTAGGTTCATAAATAGACTGTATTTAGAAGTATGTTTATGAAAAATACAAACAGGACACATATTTTAAAGTTTTTGTATATAAATAAAAATGTATCTCTATACTAATAGACCAACAGTCAAAATAAGAATAAAGAAGGCAATTTCAGAATACCATCATTTTTGGTAAAATTTTATCTTCTTTCACAATCTATTTATAACAACTACATAACTCATTACAATTTTATGAAAACTGGCACCCTACAAATGTCGTTTTACTCCATCTTCAAATAAGATAAGATTAAGTATACTTAATGAATAGAGTTAACTGTTCGCATAATTACAATAAGTGTGTCCCAGTAAACAATATACAGAGACACTGTAAAGTTTGTATGGACACAGCAGCATTTGATGCACTCTTAGCTGTATGGGTATTGATTAAGATGATATGACAATTTTGTTGACTTACAATGATACCAGTAGTGAGACTATCATAGTAGAGAGCAGCAGTTAAGACAGCATAAAAACTAGCTGCTCCTAAAGCCATGTTACGGTAGAAGTTGACAGTGGCAGCATTCTCCACCAAAATCTGCTTGGCACCTTTGGTAGGTGCCTTACCTTTTTGAGGCTGAAAATTAAATTAACAACCAAATTAATTTGGGTAATAATGCAAATGCCTTCCCGTGTAGCTTTAAACCCTAAGATCATTCTCATGTTAAAACTGCAAATTGCTGTAAGGGTATGACACCTGCACTTTTCCTACCAACTACTACTATGGTAAAATTATATTGAAAAATGTGCTCAGACTTTGAGGCTCACTAATCAATTTGTAGATTTAGGTAGGTATCTACAGGTTAACATTTAGATATTGGGACAAAAACATTATTGCTCTGTTTTTATTACCCAACTCAATTATTTTCGCATGGCTACCGTAACGTATAAATTATTGAAAACTAAACAAAATGCTACCTACTACTACTTGAATTACATTCGTTGAGCAACACCTGTTTCAACACGAACCGTGAACAAAAAACAGAATATTATGAATTATATTACAATAGAATCTTTTGTTTTTTTATATATTTCGAGTTTCTACAATGTATTAATTTAAAAAATAGGTTGAAAATCATTAGAACGACAATTTAAGACATATAAACTATACTCACAGGAGGCATGACTTCTGTTTAAGTAAGTGCAAAGTTTTGAAGCTATTGATTTTAATTAAATAATTTACTTAAACTAATTTGTGTTGTTCATATGTTCTTCATGTTACAATTAAAAAGTATTTTCGAAATCAATGTTGAATTTGCTTCTCCAACCTCGATTGTGACTAAAAGTCAGAAACAGAAAGAAACGTTGTGTCATTGCCCCATGTGGCAAATCAGTGTCAGTGCTAATTCGTTCGGAAACTATTCTATTTCTGATTACCTATGGGTAATTTCCCTAAAAGTTTGAAATAAAATTTCCCGAAAAATTGAAAGGAATTTGAAGGCACATATTATGTTGTACGTTTAGAAATGTGTTTTGAAGATTTAGATAACGTGAATTATAAAATAAAATTGTATGGCTACAAGGGTGCATTTACAATCCTGAATTGCAGTCCGCCTTGCCGTCTGTCGCGTTATGCAGGAATAGAAATGTAGTCGCAGCGTACAAGCCATCTTAGCATTGCAGGCTTGCAGGATGGCTTGCACGGTGCGACTACATTCATAATCCTACATTAGGCGGCAGAAGGCAAGGCGAATAATGCACAATGCAATGCAGGATAGTTTTAGTGAGTGAACAATACAATAGCGAAAAAACCTTTAATGGCTCCATCGTTTTCGTTCCCTAGTTTCAACTTTTGACAGATGTCAACGTCATTTGTGGAAAATAAAAAAGAAAGATTGGAAAAATATTCGGAAAAATAAAATAATAGGGGTTAAAGTATGAAATTGCCGATTTGTACTGAA
>NW_020653200.1:5409854-5477121 GCF_003589595.1 Hyposmocoma kahamanoa
ACCTATTGCAATAAAACGGCAATTTCATACTTTAACCCCTAATATATATTTCCTGAATATTATGATTTATTTCAAAATGGAATATTTTCCGTGACCCAACACTAGTCTGGAGTTATTCTATGTTGATTTAAAACAGCAACACTTGTTGACAGAGTTTGAAGTTTTCTTTCGGAAGTCGTTTTATGATTGATTAATAATTTATCAGCTATTTCATTGTTAGTGCTGTAATTTTCAGCAATCAATACAGCAATGTAAATTAATTATGTAATTTTTAGTAACTACATCAGTGCATTTTAAAATAAAATTGCTCTACGTCGACCTCCCTCCAAGCGCTTCGCTTGACATTTTCAGAAGACGCCATGTTTGTCACGTTTTTGCCAGTTGTGAATAAATTTAGCCAAAAATTGAAATTGCACTAGTTTACCCATATAATAACTGTCCAATGTGGTGAAATTTATTTCAAATAAGTATGAGTTTTTCAAAAAACAAAGGGAAAAGGCCGCGTTCATCGTCCAGCGAAACTAAAAATGTAAGTTGTCACTAAATTCCCGCTCTCTGCGACATGGTCGTTATTTTCCTAACAACTGTGCGGCCTCACGCGTAGATGCGTATTTTTGCCTACTGAAAGTGACGCTTTGCATGGCGAAAGATTATGTTTGATAATGTGCTGGATATTCTTATCCAGATCGCTTCCTAAGATGCTGTAAAAATATGGTTGAGGTCTCCCAAGTTTTTGTCTTCTATATTCTTGTGTTGTCAAAGTCCATGCTTTCGGTTAATTCGACTGAAACCTAAAACCTAGGGAACGGTCTGATAGTCTCGTAAAAAGCGAAAAATATACTAACAAATAAAGGAACTGATGTGGAGGATTATGTTATGATTAGTTTAGGATACTTATTTCTACATTTTATTTAAAACCAAAGCAGACCTGTGACTCGCGTAACTCAATTCTCGGCATTGCAGGGCAATTGTATTTTTATTTTTTATTTAATTCCTGAATTTCAAATGTGTATTTTAATACTTAACACGCTATAAAATTTAGTGCCTTTGTTTCTAATTGCACCATATTAATACAAGCTATGCAATAGTTCTCATATAAAATTAAAATTGATTAAAATGTATCTAGGATTCTCCAGTAATAGAACTTATTTCGCAGGTGGTAACCTTTTAATAGCTACACAATTTAATGCAACGCAAATCAAATCAAAAAAAGACCAAGTGTGTGATTTTACCAAAGCAAAAGTGTCGTTTTATGTGCTTTGACAAGGTTTGGCCAGAATATTGCGAATATCGATAACAAAATATATCATAAATATCCAAATATAGATAACATCTAGTAACTTGATTGCATGTTTGGACTATGTTTTCTATTATATAATACCTATGAATATTTGCAAGATCAAAGTCAAAATATCGGTTTAATTTTCCCACATGTCACCATGAAATTATCCAAAACCTCTATTCAAGTATTTCCATTAAAAGTTGGACTTTCTTCTTAGTCCCCAATACATACACAACAAATTTTGAATACAATAAACTCTTGCAGAAACAGTGACACTTTCTTTGGGAACTCTAGAAATCCATGTGTTATTGGATATGAAAATTTTTCTATTAATTAAATTAAACCGTCACTGATGTCTATTTTTATAATATGAATTATGAACAAGGAATTCCAAATTGAAGAAAAGTATATATTAAAGCTTTTGTGTGTCAATCACAATGTAATATATTTGCCACACAAATGACTTTAAAAAATACTTGAACCTATTATTGAAAAGTAGGTTTATGTTCAGTATATTAGACAATATCACATATGTTGCTCTGATCCCAACATAATTAAAGCCCTTGTGTTTGGAAATCCGAAATAACAGTGGAACCACAAACTCCCAGACCCGAGACTATATTGACGTTTGAAATGCAAAATGGGATAAGCAATACTTTTGGTCATATAATATGTCCCAAATGTGATTTGATCGGGGACCGAACCTGGGACCTCAGAGATGGCGACACCATGAAAACTGATGTGCAAGCCACTCAACCACGAAGGTTGCCAAGCAGTGGCTGCATATAAATTGAAATGGTGATGAATGCTGGAAGTTTTAGAAAGTGTTTAGAACTGGTTGCAACTTTTCATTTATATTTGTATTTTCACTATATTCTTGTATAGTCTTCTGTATAAAAACCAGTGTTTTATAAACCTAGCAATGTTGATTGGAATGGTCATAACTTTAGTATTCATTTTTAATGTAAAAATGTAAACATTTTAGGTTGAGTTACCTACAGCCAATTAAAGTTCACTCTTATATACACATGAAAAAAGATTAATAATTAAGAAATCTGTTGATACATATGACTGGTCATAATATTTAGATACTATCGGTGATCATTACCTGCATAATCTTGGAAAACATTGTTCAACGTAGAAAGTGATTGCGGTAGACAATGCTGTTATATTAAATATATTAAATTTATACCCTTTTTATTCTAGTCTTCGTTGGTCCATTCCAAGTGGCAAGGCATGGCAAGTTGTCCATTTCAAGGTGGTCCTTTTTGTTACACTGCGAGTTCTCTGGCACCTGGTCAGAGACATTCTCTGCTATAGTGTTTGCCCTGTCAGGTTCATTCCCTCAAAACTCAATGAGTACACAGTTCAGGCTTAAAGACTTGAAGTTAGAAATCTAGGGATTCTGATTTATAATCAGTTATAAGTATTATATGGTAGTATAGTTTGTTATTATGCTAATGGAAACATATATTATTAATATAATGGAATACATATTTAATAAAACATTTGAAGGCTAAAAGCAGCAAGCTTTATATGTATAAAATGCGCTTACTACATGCTATGTGATGATTTATACATTCTTGAAGGGCACACAATACCCATAACAATGAAGGCACACGCCTCAAGTACAGGAGACCAAAACATTCAAAGCCAGGAGAATAATGCTTTATTTCTTTAATACTATTAGCTATGACTACAGATTGGAATTATGACAATAATCAATTGATAGTTGCAGTGATGATGGCTGTGCAAGCCCTTAACGAAACAATACTGCCTCCGTGGCCGAACGGTTACGATGCCGGACTGCCATGCCGAGGTCCCAGGTTCGATTCCCGGGCCGGGAGAAATATATTATTAATATTTCTCTCGTGAATTTGGATCCAATTTGTGGTTGTCTATGTGTGTACATGTTGAGTGTATGCGTTATTATAATAACCCTTGTTGCACTTGTTCTCAAAAATAACGTTCAAAGGAATAATGGATGTATAAGAAAGAAGTTTGATTGAGTGTTTTACCAAAAGAGAAAAACCAGTTTTATTTAGTTTTATTAAACTAAATAGTAAAAATTTTCAATTGCTATAATGTTGACACATAAATGCAGATTTGATGAGACTATAGACTTTCCTACTTTGGGTTTTGAACCTTAAAAGTGTTGATACAGGTGTTGTATGGATTACTTGAACCACTGCGAAAAGGGGTAAATGATAAGATGTGCACATATTTATTTTTCGATCACATCCTATAATCATTGCTTATTAATGTCCATTGTTTAAGCATCAAACAATAAACCATACAATTATATACTTATGAAACAAAAATACTGTTGCTTCTCTTCAGTTTTTTATAATATTGGCTGTGCATATAGCGTGGATTCTATTTTAGTGATTGCCTGGTGGTTTATACATTTGCGTCTTGTCAGTATAATAGTTCGCTCTTGTCATAAGCATTTAATCAACAAGTTACATAAAGTATCATAAACATATATACTTGAATACAAAGCTGATTATTTACTTATGGACAGTTCAATTACTGCTATGTGTATGATATGTTGCTAACTGATGTTTTAGAATAGGTATTTTTTTAAAGTTACTCCGAATTGTTGGCATTTATCCCAAAAATCTTAAACGCGAAGCGACATATTTATAGGCCTACACAGCAATTTCTCATTGTTGTTATTGTATCTTATATACTTCTATGCTTCGCCTCTGATTTGATCAGCCTTCGAATTCAGACTTTTACAGCAATTGCTTATTTATTATCCTCGCAACAATTTAGTTAGAAAAAGTTTTTGCTGATTTGTATACCATAAAAAATACGAAGTGATTTGTATGCTATAAAAAATGTACCAATATGAAGACAAACCATTAATCCAAAGGCAAGCAATTGCTAAACACTAAAAGGCCAGTAGTGTACATCAATGAAGTAAAGTAGGTTACATTTGTATCATGTACCAGAATTTAAAATTACCTATAGTTACAGTCCAAATGGTTTTATAATCCCGGTCTTATTGCTTACAATGAATAGGATTTACCTGGCGCACTTTTAAAGACTTTACTAGACTAGACTAATGATTATTAAGCTTTTAACTTATTAGAATCATCACTATATACTACAACAGCAAACTGAATTCTAATACTAGGTTATATTCTAGTAATTCTAATGAGAGTAAGGGTTCCAAGTCTGGTGTCCTACATAGCACAGTTCAAACAATTTATTGTCTGGGATGTGGTGCCCCGCATGTTCCATTGGTGTTGATGCATTTTAAGTGCAAAGATATTTTCCTGTTGTTACGTACCGATCTGTGATTTGTAATAGTTTTTGCCTCAATATGTAGCAGTTTAAGACTGACTGCCTACGTAACCATTCACACATACCGTGATTAAACATAATTATTAATACTACGCGATGATCGTGACTACCGAGTCGCGCGTCTGTGTGTGAAATAATTAAACAATCACTTTTAATTTCATAAACACGACATAACTAAACGTAAAAAGTGTGTTTTAATTATGTCACTATACATTTCGTGCCCAAATTCAATAGCAATAAAAAGTTATACAATTAAGCGATGAATCAAAAAGTGAACTGGGTTATAATAAAAACTTAATAAACTCTTTAATAAGCAATTTTGCCAAAAAAGTTTTACTTTTGAGAAGATTATTTCAATGATAGATTCGCTTATATTAATAATTAAATACATGATTAAAGCTTCGGTCTGTCTCTGTCTAGACATTCTTGCTCTCTTCGCAGTTTCACATGTTTCAATTAAATATTATTAAGGATATCTACACTCGAACTGCAATAAACAAGTAAATAAAAATAAACAATATAGCATTTTCGCGTAGCTTCTGAATTCAGCGTTTGTTAAGAAATAGAACTTCAATAATTGCTTTAAAAAGCGTTCACACCATGCCACGATTTCATAAATCTACGGACTACGTTTAGTATACAACTGCAACATCGACCGTTTTGACCTTTTTTAATTCTGTTGGCATTAACATCCTGTGGCTTAGAAATCTTTACAGATAGTCAGAAGAAACAAAAAACGGTATTATAAATATAAATACTCTTGAATAGATTGCATTTTATACTAATAACATGTATTCATGTGTTTATAATGGGGCGGAGGCGATGTTTTGCATAATATGATCGGAAGCCAGACGCAGTTTTCATATTTTAAGTTATTTGGAGATCACCAAAACTATAGCATTTTTTTACGTACCATACTTGAAATACGTTTAAAACGCCGTGGTATTCTAATTGTTTTACCTATCGCCTCTCAAGCGGAGGCCGTGGATTCGAATCCGGGCTCGCACCTCTTCAATATTCGGAATTTATGCGAGAAATTTTATTTGAAATTTACCATGAGTTTTTCAGTGAATAAACCTGCATGACGAAGAAGGTTCACAACCCTTTGAAAACGTGGGAAGTACCCAACCAGCATTGGGCCAGCGCACTATCAACGGCCTATCAAAAATGGTTTTGACCAATATCTTAATTGAGATACACATTTAATTTTATTTGACAGTTTAGATGTCATACTTTATTATACTGAAGGTTTTTTATGTTAGATAGATATGCTAATTTAATAAGAATACATCCAATATGTCTTTTCCGATACCGATCTCGTTGAGCCGTATAATTTTGGAACGTAAATTTTGAAACGTAATTTTTGACGTCGCAATTCGTATTTATTTCGTTAGATAAGTTATGTGCTATTATATATTTCTATAAAGTACATCTTATGTATATGTCAAAAATAGTTGACATTTTTCAAATTTGTTGTGTAATGTAAAGAAAATAAATCATAATTAAAAATTGAGACATAAATCTGTCTTTATCAAATTCATCAAAGGTGTTCACCGTTAGCGAAGCTTGCCGAAGCTCCTAATTTTGAATTATAACATAGCGTAAGTATTAATTATCAAAATTTTATAAAAACCAGTTGGGGCTTTTTGCGGTTTCTAAAGATATGAAAGAAATTATAACAAATGTTCTGCCGCAGAAAAATAACCTTATCAATGCAATGCGATGAGATAATATAGGTGCGGTCGCATTTATCAATATTGTTCACACTACACCATTACTATATAATGCTGTGACGCATTAACTTCATAAATTTATTAATACAAGCAGTCGTTTGTTACTGACTTTTCCAACTCTTGAAAATGAGTATTTTCAAATGTTTGAGACGAGAACTAATACTTTGCTACATTGTAAGTGGAAGAAATGAATCGGCTCTAGAAACATTTTTTCGAGGTTGTTATGAAGTTTCGGAGGAAAATTTACGTTTGATATTTAGTGATTAAAAAAAATTTGCTAACTCTTTTTAACAGTCGATGGAGCCAAGCATCTCGAAAAAAGCCTTTTTAAGGGTTAACAGTGATTGGTTGGATCAAGAATTTTCAGTTACTTTCTCCACGACCATCGATTCCACTCCATCTACTTCAACTGGAAAACGAGGAAAACCATGTCTTATGAAAATTCTTCAGAATTTAGTAAAAAGCGGAGAAAGTAATAAAGCAAAAACGTGGAGGCATTGAGGTCTGTAGATGCAGAGAAAATGGACGGTTATAATAACATCCAAACGCTTAGAGATCAACAAGCATATTAAGTGTATTTATTGAATTGAATCTGACCAGGGCTCAACATTATTCATATTTGAAGAATATTAAGGACGAACGGAACTGTATCTACAAAGTACAAAAAAAGTAAACAGAACTGTTACCCACCTGCATCAGCTATTGAAATTACTAACACATGTGCAAAAATGTTATCGCTATAGGATTTATTACATTTTGAATATTACACTTACAAACTTTCGTTTCAAAAAAGGTCAGCTACGAAAATAACCGAATGAAAAGAGATGAAAACTATGGTACAAAGACGCTTTCGAGAAGAGCTTGGGTTAATAATTGATAAACCACGACAAGGAGGTACTAATACCAATGACGGTAACACAGCGAGATGGTTATATTTATAATGCAGCCTGCTCTTCTGAAATTACAGGAGTCGATGAAATATTGATAAAGCGAATCTATGTAATCCTTCAAGCCTTATCGTCTGGCATAATGACAGATTCCCAAAAATTTGGTGAACATGTTTTGAAACTGCAAGAATATACAATAAGTCAATAAAATATGATTGGTGTTATATTAGGTTCACAAAATATTGATTCACGGAGAAAGTATAATTAACCATTTTGTAGTGTTTGTGTGTCGGGACAACTTTCAGAAGACCCTCAAGAATCTCGTAATATGGACTACAAAAATGAATTTAAATTACACCACACAAGAAAGTGCTCAAGATATACTAAAAATGAAGATGTATTTCACACGTTATTTGTACTTCTGACCCATTTTTTTTTGTTATTTTATATTATTTTTAAGTAAAATTTATAATCACATTTAATTTATTTTATGAATAAAGAAGTCTCGTAACGCGGTAATTCTATTTTGTTTTTAAATAAGTATTGAATAGTATTTAACAGAGAGAGATTTAAGATTTTGCACATTTTTTTTCTCTCAATTACGGGTAGTTAAGCAAAAATTTATTACGCGCTTACAACAGTCGTAATTCCCACTGTGTACAAAAAAAATAATTAAAAGGCGTATCTCGAAAAACAAAAAAATTACAGATTTTTGGTCTGTAACTGACTTAAATTTCCGATAGTGCAGCGTGGCGGACTATGGCCTAAACTCTCGCCTGAGATGAGACCCTTGCGGGAGTGCCCAGATGTGAGACGTATAAAATGGGTTGATGACGAATGAATGAAAGCTTGAATTCCGTCTATTAGAACGCATTGCCTTCGGAAGATATTTTTTCAAAATTCAATCAGTTGAGACGTTTAATGGTTTAATCTGGAAAAATGTCCAGTCAGCCAGTCAAGGAATTGTAACAGCTAATATTTTTAATATTTTTATTGAAAAAGTACTTTTTGTTAAAATTCTCCACTACTTTGTTATTATTACTGATACAAAAATCGAACAAAATGGTCTCGAACCAGAATCTTGCCTCAATGTAGCTATAGTGAGGTTCGAGTACAGTTGGGTCGAAGGAATTTTTCTTTGAGTTTGTTCGATCTTTATATCAATAATAATATTATTTTTTAACACTCATTGTCCCGTGACCAGGGAGACCAAGGAGACCCTGTATCGCGGCTGCCATGGACATGGACAACCACAAATTACACCCAAACTCGAGAGAAATAAACGTAGGCTATAAAAAAATATCTCCCAGCCCGGGAATCGCAACCTCTGCGTGGCACTCCAGCATGGTAACCGTTCGGCCACAGAGGCATCTGATTTATACTAGATAGTATACTAAGTAATACACTTATCTCGTTTAAATATTGCTAATAAATGAAAAGTCAAACAGATTTGAAGTATTTTTATTTATATTGTAATATTTTCATATGTCATACTTCCCATTGTCGCAGACTCGGCATTGTATCTGTGTATAATGTGTTAGCTCGATCAGAATAATGCGCTACGCAGACGACTTATTCAGACGACGACGACAGAGACGACGATTATTCAGTTCATTTTATTTCGGTGTTCCTACAACTGTTTCTTTCTTATCCGACAAGTGGTCAAGTTGTTAGACCGTAATTTGGCAAATAACTAGAATTCCCAAATATAAGGAATATTTGCTTATGTCACGACTGGCATATTTCATCACCCCATCACGGTTGCGTGCTAAAGCTGACCTGCCGAGCAGAGAAAATAAGACTTAGCGTAACAACTTTTAAAACACCAACTTTTCTTTGTATTTGCAATTTGGGCTACGAATCCTGATACATTCTAAAAAATGACCACAAAACAAACTTTATTTACACAGATTTCTCGACAAGTTTCCAAGTACAAAGTACGTTTATCATAATAATAATATTAACGCACACACTTATAGCACTAGGAAGACCCTGTATCGCGGGTGCCATGGACACACACATAGACAACCACAAATTACGCTCAAACTCACGAGACAAATAAATTGTAGGCCATAAAAATATTTCGCCCGGCCCGGGAATCGAACGGGAAATCTTCGTGACAGCCCAGCGTGACAACCGTTCGGCCACTGAGGGAGTTTATTATATGACTTGAAAGTCCTTCGAAACACATTAACCAAAGACGGCATGTAATCAACAGTGACGTCATTTCTGTTTATGACAGGTTTCTTTCTAGCCTTATCGAAGGCGACAATATAGAAACGATCATGTGTACTGACCACACACATGTATCTGAATAGACGCCGCAAGTGTACCTACTTGATATGTACCTATTCGGATGATAATACTTAAGTCCTTGGAAAATGTTATAAAAATATGTCTAAAGTTGTAGTAGTTTTCCGGAGCAACTTTTTTTTAAAACACGTATTAATAAAGGACTTGCCTAATTATCTTATTCTGGTATTATTTTACAATATTAATATTTTACGGTTTCTTATAATCAACAAATACTTCAAAATTCATTATTCTAACTACATACATGTTGCGTCCGCGTCTTCGATATAATAATTTTAATGCTGAAGGAGGTTTTCCATTACTAAATAGCGCTTGTGACGTCAATCAGAGGTACGACAATTGTGGCACGCTTGGTTTTCATACAGAGCGCGGTACTTGCGGTGTCTCTTTAGATACATATCTGTGGTACTGACCTTAAAGGGTACTCAAGAAGGATATTATCGTTAGTGACAATGTCACTTTATGGAAGAATGGCATAAGTGGAGTTACGTCAAAAATGTTTATTGCTCCATCAGATACAGAAAAATATAACCCACGTCCTCTCCAATTCTTGCAACTCTATTGACTAATATTGTACAGAAAGTTACAAGAATTGGAAAGGATGAGGGGATAATTTTTTGCTCCATTAGGAGCAATAAACATTTTTAACGTAACTCCAATTATGCCATTCTTCCATGAGGGGTGCGTTACGTCAGTGCGTGTTAATTTCGACATCCTCATATAAAACAATAGTTAAGGTTATTAAATGTATTCGATATTGTCTTGTTTATCGAACCTTAAAGCGATGTGCTAATACACTCAGCCACGCATAAAGCTCATCAAACTGTCGCTTTTTAAATTGCAATTTTAAATAAAAAGAATTACATTTTTCAATAAGATTTTTTCCTGTTTGTTTAGTTGGGCAGTTCTTATGAAATTCCGAGATTCGTGCTTTCGATATATATGAAAATTTCTAGGAAGAATTTGTCTTTATTTTTTGTAAATTTCGTAGTACTTATGTAAACAGTCTTTGGTGATATAGTCGTCCCCAAAATAAATGACTTTCAAAAAATTCATTTGAGTGTGAGGGAGTGACGGTATCAAAATACACCATGAAAAAATAGCGATATCAACTTACTTTTCGACTTATTACCAGTAACTCATTTAAATGTATAATTAATAATTAAAATCAAATGCTTAACTTCTTTTTACATGATGTGTGGGAATGACTGTCAAAAATATAACTTTTAGAATTTTAAATTAAATATTTTCGTACAAACTTTTTCCACACACAATTTGAATTTCGTCATTTGGAAACGTTTATAGTGCTGCTAAGTTTACATAAAAACAACATTTTCCAAAAATTAAAAATGCGCTCACAAATGGAGTGAAGGTAAAAATGTGAGGGAATGTTTTTTTTGGTTGGGACATGAATAATGTACATTTTTTTATATTTATTTCTCGTGTTTTTACCACAGGATAGCTTTAATTTCGCAAAAACATATTTTATTTGATCGAATGTTTAAAATTTAAAGGTTATTTTTGTTAAATGTGTTGATTTGTAGCACATAACGTGTTTTGTTATGGAACTTGGAACATAGTGAGGGAATGATTATGGGGACTTTTTGTATTATTATTATTTTTATTTAAATAGAATAATCAATATTTTATGTAGGCATCAGTAGCAATTGAAATGTAATTTGCTATTAAATATTAATTTTACGGCAAGAATCAAAAACTTTTTTTTATAAACCTAAAGGACAAGAATTTTGACATTTTGTAAGAATTACCTATGTAGTTGTATTTATTGTTGTGGTCACAGACATATTTGTGGTCCACCCTCACCTGCTCTTTATTATATTAATTAAAAGGCTAGGATTTCAAACCACATTTTAATGACATAAGTTTAATTAGGTACAGTTTTAAATTTTGGCTGATATTTTAAAGCTGGTGAATTTGGCTTACTAATACATTTTATTAGTTTTTGTTTTGCTTTTTTGAGACGTCGGTTCTGTTAGTTTCTCATGCGTTCGTATTGTTTATATATGATTGCTTATTTATTACGCTATACAATACATCATCAATCACTACAAATTGAAGTAACATCAAAATTGAATTGGAATATTGAATAGGGATTTACTTATCCCATATTTTACTAAGCTTTGAGACTCAGTCGTCTAGAGTACCCGTATACGAAGCCCGATCACTTAAGTGTCTTTTGCGTCGCCATGACGTAAAAGCTGTTGACTGATATTCCACTTAACATGTGGATATTGTAGTTGTTAGAAGCATATGTGAATTTCGCAGAAATGTAATTTATATTGCATGTAATTAAGGTTTCTGTTTAAATAAATTCAATATGTTTTTGTTGTCAATTAAGCGAATGTTGTGTTTATATGTTTGTTTTTACATTTTGTATGTTTTGCCTTTGTAAACCAATTTGGATATATTTTTAAAATCGAACAGACTGTTATTTTCGAAGATGTAAGGCATAATTCTTCTTTGTCATCTTGACCTTTAAGATTTATAATATCATGTGTATTGCTAAGCGAAATGTTTTAAGAGTTGCGATTTTGCCCGTATTGTATTATTAAAAAGACTTCAGTATATGATAATCTAGAAAAGAAAGAATAAAATAATCTGTAAATGAATGAATGAATTTTATTAAAAGAACATTCAGTTTCAAAACACTTTTCTCTAATTTTTTGTGTTATATATAGCTTTAGCGGATATTTCTATTAATTTGCGATTATATCGAAACTCTTCATAGACGCGTTACGTCTCTCATCCCGCAATATTCTGGCAAGCCGGCGTGGTACATCGTCTTCTTCGAGGAGACCCTTTTTTAAACATGAGTTGTCGTGAATGTTATGAGAAAGTATTGCGGAGGAACACTGCTATAAATTACTTGGTACTTGGTGCAACGGGCTGGTACCCGCAACTCGACGACAAGGCGCCTATTTTGCGTGTGGTGCTAGAAAGTATTTTGCGAAAAAGAAACATAAGCTCCTAAATAACACCAGAGAGGCCAATGAAACGTCCTAAAGAGCTGTGTGACCCTTGACTGAACCAAATTGGTTCAGCACTCCATTTTGCTACGAAATGAACTAAAAACTTATTTTATTTGTCGGACCTTTGTCTTATGTCTATGCTCTAGAATAAGTACTTGTGGTTTTATGGTAGTTTCGTTAAATTAAAAAATAAAAATGTTAAATTTTCAGTCATTTGTGAAGAATGTAACGTCGAGGGTGTCAGGACTGCTTCCTGCGACAATAACGAAGTGGTTTAGCAGTCCGAGTTCCTCAAATACCAATGGGTCGGCGCAAACAGGCGACGCCACCGACTCTTCGTCAGAAGACGAGGCACCAGAGAGCCCCATCGCTTTACAGCCCCCAGCTAAAACCATGCGATATAGCTCACCAAACAAATTCACATATTACGGACCTACAGACGTAAGTTTATGCTCACTCCTCGAGTTTGTTCTTTTATTTCAACTTGCTTTATATGACCTACTTACGTAATATAGTGGCTAAGAAAAGACATGGTTCTGGTTTTGTTAGAAACTAAGTCTTGCGTCATGAGTTACTTTGAAAGTTTCTGTTCTTCAACGTGTCTCAAGTACAGATATGATATTAGAAAAATGTAATAATTTATTTATTTTATTGTTATATTTGTTACGTTTTTTTTCTTTTAGATCCGTATATTTTCCGCTAAGTAGTCTGTCACACTTCAATTTTTAAATCCATTAAGTATAAACATTGTTAATCGCTCTTATTAATAACGACAATATATTAAATTTTATTCATTAGTCTGCAACAGTGGTCAATTAGAAATATTATTTTGAAATGAACAATAATGCAATACCTCAATTGCCCAAAAGTCATAAATGATTATTTCCATTTATAATTTGATCCTATTTTTCATGTTTACTATTTTATTCATTTGGGGTATTGAAACTTATATTATTATGCAGGCATATATTATATGAATATTATATGCCAGGCATAATAATATAAGTTATATAGTTTTTATAACATCAAGTGACGAGACGAAGAAGTCGTGCGCCTGGTGGTAAGCTACACGCCTGTCTATAACAATTACAGTGCCACTGAGAGCTTTAAATTGCAAAGATCTGAGGGGCACTACCACTGCGCCCATCACTCTGAGACATAAGTTGACAAGTCCCATGTGGCTGTAATTTCACCAGCAACCTTACCCTTCAAAACCGGAACACAGTAATGCTGACATTACTTCTTGGCGGCAGAAATAGGTAATGTCCGTGTTGAAAAATGGGAATTTTTGAAACTGAGGATAATTTTCTTCGATGATAATAATATTTTTGTACTTGTATTGTATCTGGGAGTATAGTTTATTCGAGTTAAGGATGCACAAGGAAATACAATCTGGGAATAGAAATACATGCAAAATCCTTAGGTTAAACAGCAATTATAATGTTGATATTTATTTCAGGCTAATTGCGCAAGTCGAAGTATGGACACGCTCGATTCATGTGGCCCTTACCACCTCATGGTCCCATCACTGACAGGGCGAACTACATTTACACGGGAGACTAACTACACTTCTACACCCTATCGACCGCCCAATGACGAGGCCTTACAAGATAGAAGTGACCAAGACAGTGCATACAAGTCACAGCATTGTGTTTCCGCTGTAGGCCGCACTGTAGCCACTAAACGCAAATCTTTATTTGACTCCTCTTCTGCTAACAGCGAAGCTTCCAAAAAAGCTTGTGGTAAGGACCATATATTTTTTATATACATTTTGGTGTAGTATATATAAACTGCCTATTTAACAATAGAGAAGTCAAATATGTACTTATTAATATGTACCTATTTTCACAGCAAAGACAGCATGTAACGCAATTAGAGATCCAAGTCAGCCATACTTCAAGCCAAGTCTCCTTGGTTCTCCATTCTATTCCGGGCGAACGACGTATGGAGGAGCGGCAACTTCATATATTAATCGCCCTAATGTCAAAGAAAGGAGAAATGCAACAGTGAAAGAGTCCAGCAACACAGACAACACAATCAGTAATACGACCAGACGTATTATGGACCTTCTAGAACATTATTCATCGCCCCTTAGTGAAGCAAAAAGGATACCAGTCGTGTCAACGACTAAGAACAATAGCTGGGATGCAAATTCATCCTCAAATCCCAACGTTCCTAAAGTTTTATGTAAGTAGTAACAGGATTTACAGAGATGAAACTGTGCAGCTTCAAGATATGTCCCAACAGGCTACTGTTGGGACATAGCTTGAAGCTCATGGAGGAGTTTTGGATAATATACCATCATATAGACCATAGTGTATATATGAATCAGGCAAATATGTACTTGTCCTAGTTGGCTTCAAGGAAACAAATTTTGATACAGTGCGGTACAACAAGATTTATTACCTACTTATTATACTTGTTTGTAGTAGAACTATGTTAATCTATTGCAGCTTACAAAACGCAAGAATTACTTGTGCCGAGCATAGCGTCGATCTTGCGAGTGAAACAACGTTCGCGGCTGATGGACACGACGAATGCTGCGCGCCAAATCATTGCTTCTCACAGCAGTACCATGCACGACTACACGCCCAATCCTTCGCACAACAAGAACACGTAAATTGACCAACTGTCACATGTTGATTTCATATTTATAATAATCAGCTTAAAATTAATATCTTGTATTTGTATTACAGGGATGTCAACCACAAGTTTACGACAAAAGTCAAGACTAAGCTATCAAGAGTCACGCGTGGGAATAGTTGTGATTTAGAAACAAATTTACTGACGCCAGTCAAATTACCTGAAGCAGTTTTACAAATTGATCAAAGTAACTTGCCTAAATTTTTGTTCGAGAAACCAGCATCAAAACCAATTTGCAGTACGCCTGCAAAACCTACATTTAATGTAAGTCAACCTTTAATTAAAATTGCCGAACCACAACCAAAATCTCCGATTTCGGACAGTCTCTCGCGTAAATCGGAATCTCAATTGCCCAAAGTCAATCCTTTCAAGTTTTCGAGCCCAGTTAGGTTACCCAACGAGCAGGCTCAGTCTCCAACGACGCCTCCTAAGTTTACGTTTGGTAGCCCAGAGCGCAGTGTAGAGAAAGTAAAAATCAATGAAAAGAAAGATCAGTCTTCGTGTGTCATTGGTTCTCCTACGGAAATCGAAAACAAATTGACGACTTCCAACTCGATAGATTGGCAATGCGTTGACTGTTGGGATTTCAATAAAACAGTTATTGATGAATGTATTAGTTGCGGTGCAGAGAAGCCCTCTACATACAATGACCACACTAAATCCAATGATTACAAGCTTACTGACAGTGAATCAAATAAAAATGAAATCAATAATAGTAATACTATGAATAACATAGAGAAACCATTGAGTGTGAAACAGCCAGATTCTTCCAAATGGGATTGTAAGGACAACTGGGTTACTAATGAAGAAAGTACAGATGAATGTGTGTATAGTGGCGCATCGAATCTAAAAAAATCGAGTGCTAAAGTTAATTCAGCTGATAACAATACTAGCAGCCAGTGGAAATGTGATGAGTGCTGGATTAAAAACAAAGATTCTGACAGCAATTGCGCAGCGTGCGGATCGCCTAAACCCGGTGGAGAACCAACTGCTTCGGCGGCTGTAATGGGCTTTTTTAGCTCCCCAACCAAACCACCTGATAATACTTTTAAAGTTCTGATTGCAAAACAGTCTGACAAATGGGAATGCCCTGGCTGTTTAGTTAGAAATGAAAGCGATAAAACCAGATGTATATGTTGCGATTATGAAAAGCCAGGCACTGAAGCAACAAAAGAGCCAGAAATGAAATCTTTTACTTTTGGAGTAGTCCCAGCTTTTAAATTTGGTATCAGCTCTCAAACGCAAGTAGCTGCAAAACCAGCAGAGGTTAAGGCAATTGTAGATTTTAACAAGACACTTCAGGAATCTGAAACTAACAACAACGTTTTACCTAAGGCACCTACTTTTACATTTGGATTACCGACTCAAAAGTCAGACGATCCTTCTAAAAAAGAAGGTGATATGAGAGATGACTCACCAAAATTGAATTTTTCATTTTGTGTACCTAAATCAACGCCACCTGCTGCACCTTCTGCCGTTTCCATTTTCGGGAACTCAAATAGGATGCCAGAATCTGCTTCTAAACGTGTGAGTGAAGATGAAGAGAAACCACAAGAAGTGCCAAAAATTATTTTTTCTGTGCCTGATCAACAAGAACGTTTAAAACCTGTTCCTAGTCTATTTTCATCACCACTTAATAAGCAAACTGAAGACAAACAATTTACAGTATCACCCTCTTTGTTGAGCTCATCAAAAGCAGTGGAGAAAAATGAGACGACATCCAGTCTGTTAACGTTTCAACCTGCGGCGGACATGAGCGAGACAACACCCAAACCGGCATTTACGTTGTCAGTAAAACCAGGTTTAAGTACGTTTGCAGCGCCTGCAGCTACAACTAGTACGAGCATTCCGTTTGCGAACCCATTGCAACCTCCGCCGTACACCGCATCAAATTCTACCATGTCTTTTACGAATCCATTGAAGACTGCTCCTACAACTGCTACTACTTCCTTGTTCCAGCAAGCTGCTGAACCCACTGTTACGACAACGGCCACATCTTTATTCTTGAATACTAACTCTTCTAGTAATGTAGGTTCACTTTTCCAAAATCCTACAACAGTAACCACTACCACGCCGTCGGCCTTTGGTAATACAACACCATTATTCAGCTTTGGAAACAATATTCAGACGGGATCTCAACAGGAGAAGCCTTTCTTTGTGTCATTTGGGAACAATAATAAAACTGAGACACCCTCCCCGTTCAAACCAGCGTTCAACGCGTCAAGTGAAAATAAATTTACTCTTGAAATTGGAGCGGGAACTAACAATGGTTTGACACACACAACTATGGGCGGGGGTAACGGGCTTCCCCCGGCTAATCCTCTGGGAAGTGGTAACGGATTATCAATGAGCAGTCCATTGGGTGGCAATATTATGCCTTCAGGTAATAATATAACTACGAACCCACTTGGGGCAAGCGAAGTGCCTAGCAATCTATTGTCAGGTGGAAGCGGATTACAGGCTGGGAGTGGTGGCATATTCGGCACTTCACCGGCGGTACAAAAAGAAAATGTGTGGTCCACAAGTAACAATAACAATACCAACCTGTTCGTTTCTAACACGGCTACTACGCCACAGAAACCGGCGGCTACATTTACGTTTGGATCTACGACACCTGCGTTTGGCGCTAGCAACCCACCAACATTTGGAAACAATGCACAGCCAGCGCCTGTATTCGGCCTGCCAAATCAAAATACAACTAATTCATCGTCGTTGTTCACGAGCTCCCCGCAGAGACAGCCCGCAGCTGTGTTCGGGACGCCTACACCGGCTGCCAATCCCTCGTCAGCAGTGGGCATGTTCGGCACGCCTGCGCCAAACGTGGGCGCTACGCCTACATTTGGTACACCGAACCGGTCCATCCCGTCATTCGAGACACCATCGTTGACTGCGGGACCGGCTCCCGCTTTTACTTTTGGTTCGCCGCCGCAACAAACAACAGTCTTTGGCTTTGGACAAGTAAGTATATTTGTATATCATCATCATCATCGACACATTATACGACCCATCTGAGTACGGGTCTGCGCTAAGTTGAGGTCATGTTTAGGCCATAATGCGCCTCGCCTGTCCAATGCGAGTTGGGAGATTTACGTTACCAAGAGTTGTGAATTTTCTTCAACATGCAGGTTTCGTCGTGATGTTTTCCTTCACTGTTAACGGGAAATATTACTACCAAACACTCACGAATGTTACGTACATGATGCGTACATGTAAGTGATTTTTAGCACTTTTTAAAATTAGAACACATCACAAGAAGTTGAATGTCGACTTGCGAAGCAACCGTGATCCCACGGGTTACCACCACTATTTACACATAACATGTTTACAGTCAGTGTGAAAAACAAACCAAACTCAAAAAAATAAAATGCTATTTATTTGTTTAATAAAGAGTGTGAAGTTCACGAGAAATTAGTAATTACAGTTAAAAGTAATCTGATGTACTTTTATATATTTTTGTAATTAATATTTGTGCGTTTAGTCATAATTTATACGTTTTGTAGGAGCTACCACCCCAACAACCAGGAGCGGTATACAACTTCGGCGGTGCAGCGAGTGCGCCACAATTTAACATTGGTAACTCTGGCGCACCGCAGCAGCAGCGCCGCTTTCGCAAAGCTGTCCGTCGAAATAATCGGTGAATACTTTGAACGCGTGCCCACCTTGGAAAGCAACGAATTTCGTTTACTACACCGCTTGGATGAATCCAGTAAGTGTACTAATTTAGTTAAATACAAAATCATGTGAACCGTTAAAGATGCGTAGGGCGGTGGTCTATATACAACACGCTTACACGATTGTCGCAATCATCGTCATCAATATTGAATTGCACACAAAACCCAGATTACATCTGACTGGAGCCGGAATATCTTCATTTAACTATGTAGTCGACGTTGACTTTATATTAACTTTTTTTTCTGTCTGGTCACGACCCTCGATAAATTAAATCGATATGACGACGGCTTTGCCTCAACATGGACAATATAGAAGACGACGTTATCTCTACATGAAAAAAAAAACGAAATGTCCATTTTCAGATGTCTTTCTGCGTTAATTTTATTCATTGACGACGTTATCTCTACATGAAAATAAAACGAAATGTCCATTTTCAGATGTCTTTCTGCGTTAATTTTATTCATTTTGATATTTTATTTTTTTACTGTGACGACAGTTGCTAGAATTGAGTGAATGTGTACTCAAAACCTTGAAAAAAATAGGCAAAGTTATGAATCCGAATTTAAAAAATGAACAAATTCATTATAATAAATTAAAAACACCAAAATACATGGTATCAAAATACAGCATAGTTTAAATAGGACATTGCATAGTTTAACATATCATTACAGTAAATTGCTCGTGCTCCAAAATATAGGCAAATAATTATTAAACTATTCATGAGCAGTAATAATTTTGATCTTTGTATTATTGTGCACCACTTTTCATCTAAACATCGATTCATATTTAGCTAGAACAATCACCAGCAGGGCCAGCGCAATAGGGCGCGACTAGCGCGAGAGCGACTTAAAGCGCGAAATAATGCTATTCTCGCATAGAGATCTCGCGCTTTATGTCAATCTCGCGAAAGTCGCACCTTGTCGTGCTAGCACTATAGCTAGCTTTCAGCATTGAAAAAGTGACTCATGGCGGGTCTTTATGCTTATTAAAAATAATTGAATATTTAAAGAACGTACAGGTATTGTGACTCTGCCTGTTGAGCGAACTATAGAGATATCCTGCATAGAACTTGAACGCATAATTTTATTAAGGGTGTACAGATCCCTATGTTCATCTTAGGACTTCTTTGAAAAAAGATTAGACGACGTTTTAAATTAAACAACCCAAATTAATATATTTGTGGTGACTTCAATGTTAATTTATTAGTGTACTGTAGCCTTAAGTAGTACGCTCATATCATTTTTCCAATGTTATAATAATCTTTCTACGACAACCGTTTCTTTAGACAACGTTTATACCAACGCTAGTACAAAATCTATGTTAATAACTTATCGTCAGATCACTGCGGTCAATTGGCCACTTTCAATACTTTAACTGTCGATAAAATGCCAAAAAAGGATATCGCATGTGTTCCAATAAATAATGGTGGATTTAAAGCTTACAAAAATAACGTAACGGTTAAATTAACCGATATTCCCTTATATTGCACAGCTTCTGCGTATCCGTATGACAAAAATCTAGGATGTTTGAAAGAAATGTGTACAAATGGTTATTTACAAAGATCAACACCTAGAGTTTCTTGCTCATTGTTCTCAGGGGAATCTGCCTTACGAATGAGTAGTAGATTTTAATCAATATGACGATTTCAAGTGTAATTTGCTTACCTATGAAATGAAGATTATGTATTTGACTTTTACAAATTATTTCTGTACAATAAATAGTCTCTAACATTTTACCACCCGTACGCATCCTTTATGGTGTAACTATCTAATTATGTATAAGCTTAGCTAATAACGTATTGTGTATAAAAAAATTGTCTCAGTTTCCAATTATAAGCGATGCTTGTTGTATTTGGATCAAGTTTGAAATTTTAGCTTACCTTTGTTTTTTAAAATTGTTTTAGATTAAGACTGTTTCCATGTAGTAACGTTTTACTGCGTATTTTTTTATTATTAAATGTTTATGTAGTATATGAGACTATTCTTCACTTAGATTTAGGAATATGTTAATTTCGAATTCTGTAATGTTGATGGAAATGTTTTAAAACTGACTCAGGACTTTGAGTTACACATAGGCAATTTGTAAGATTGATGGTTTATAGATAAAGCAAAATACAAGTTATATATATGTAGACGTGATCGGCCTTCGAGGTTGTTTAAAGATAGCAATTTTAAAAGGTTCCAAATTGTTTGTATTCATTCTGTGTTAATACTTTTATTTAAACCTTGGACCGCACAACGTAATAGCCTGCCATGTTTACAGACGAGCGACCTTGTGTGATGGACTGCAGTCGTCAGCGACAGTTCATGACAGCGGTGTAATTCCGGTTCTAGCTGTTTTTTAACAACGGTCGAATGTTGTCGATGTTAATCGACTTTACTTTGTCCCTCGTCTGTAGCAGATCTTAGTAGTATTCAGTCCTTTTCGGGTGTCCTTGACTGCAATTGCGCGTAGAGGATTACAAATGGAGTATGACTGCTTTTCCATTTGAGCATCTACATCTGTGAGAGACTTGAAAACTAAATTAAAATAAAAAACGTCTCCAACTCGAAACTTTTAGGCGGCCATGCCAATGAATTTTATAATTTACTGGTACTTCATCTGGGTTAGGTAAATAACCGACATTATTTATGTACACAGAATGCATGGAAACCAATCCACTTCGTTCGTTTAATGAGCATGAGGGATGCAAAATATTCACTTACCGCGTATAATAGACTTTAGGAGAACGATTTTTGCAGGGAAACACGAACGATTTCTCTCCCTTTTTAGGAGAAGTTAAAAAATTTAGATACAAGTGTTTGTTTACTTGTTTTGTACAGTATTCACTCCTAGTTTTGGGTGCATAGACCCAGGGAATACATTTCTCTATAAGAAACTTTAACTCTTGTTTTACTAGATTTTAGGGATTATTTTGACAAATATTCTAATATCTTTTTCTAGGTTATTAGACTCAGGCAATACGAATGTCCCATGCAAAATTAACACGCTGGGTTTTTGTTAAGGGTAGGATTGTTATACAAAAAACACACGCATCATTATTTGCTTTTTAAACTATTAGGCTTATAGCCTCGTAATACACACCCTGTATCGCGGGTGCCATAGACACACACATAGACAACCATAAAGTATACCCAAACTCACAAGAGAAATAAATATTGGCCATACAAATTTTTCTTTCGGACCGGGGATCGAACCCGGGACCTTGGCGTGGCAGTCCAGTATGGTAACCGGCCGGCCGCGGAAGCAGTTATATAAAATAATTTTTGACACCTTTTTTGCATTTTTAAGAAAGTTTGACTATAAATATTTCGCTATTTCACCTAGATCATCTATTTCGCCTGTTATTGTACAATCCAATCTGTTTAAACTTCTTCGACGATCGTTCGTGACGGGTTTCAAGTCATCCATCTCAAGGAATGCAATTCACCCGTACAACTTTATGCACTAAAAAATAATTATAATTGTGTAAGCAAAAAAAAAATTGATCAATTTTATTAATTTTTATTGACAATTCACACTTAACCGAACAAAGTTACTATGCCAATGTTGTTTTCACAAAAAAAATCCCTGTATCTCTTATAGTTTCGGATTTCCCCATATTGACCAGTTAAAAACATGTACAGGGTGAAATCGAAATCATTAGCATCTTTTGAAATAAGATTACTCATGATACCAATTACATTAGGATAACAATTTCACAAATCCAAAAGAAGCAATATTATAACTTATGAAAACCAGAAAAACTTTACACACATACCATGCGATAGACTATTACTGCAAAAAAATCATGAAATAATCATAAAAAAAAATAAACTCCATAAAATATACAAGTACCAAACACCCGCGACCATCGTCAATACAAATTAAGGTCTAACGTATTAACGATCTCCAACTTTGCAATGAACACGTGCATTGCAAGTGCACCGTTGCCAAATATCTTTGTCACTCTTCTTCACTGTCTATCATTGCAGTTTAGTGTAGTGATAAATTGTGATCGCAATGCCTCTTTGCAAGGCCGTAACACGAACCTACAGTTATTTTATTACAAATGGTTTTACTGTACGTTCTCAATGAAAATTTAGTCCTAACACGTGAAATGTTTATGCACCCGGACGCGCCGGCTCCATCACGGAATCACATCTTAGGAAGTATGCAGAACCTCCTCCTCCTCCTCCGATTTTGGGTTTTTTCACGTGTCAGCACATGAACAAACTCGGGGGAGAACACCGACTGATCCAAGATAGTACCCGGATAGCTATGCGATATTTTGAGGTTAGTCAGTATTACGTTTGGAAACTACTAAACTGTTCTGGCCAGCACCTGTACCACTTCCAAACAGTTCAAGTACTGGCATTGGCTGATTACGCGTTCCGAGTACTATTTTGAATTCCTTATTGCAAAATGTCAATACTAATATTTTGGGACTGATAAAGCCACATTTACTTTAATCGGATTATTTAGTCATAACGAACATTGATGGTGTCGATGCGGTATTAACCACACGTGACACGACCGTGACGCTTTTCGAAATCGATACACTTTTTGATTGATTGATTTTTGAATGTTTTGATTGATTATTTTGCCGCCAAAGGACTTCCGGCTTCTTTGCGCTTAGTGCGCTACCCGTTTTCATACTTTGTTTATTTTGGTACGATTTAAAAAAAAATAATAGTTATACGCTATTGATAATTTAAATTACTCTAAAATATTTCTTGAGTAGATAATAATAGGTTCGACGGATGCTAATGATTTCAAAATCACCCTGTATATTGGGAATAATAATAGCTTCAAAATACAATTTCTGTTCTTAATATGTATGGATAATTTCTAGGTTACCTTTTTCTACGTAATTTCGTGGCAATTTTTATTATTTAAGTATTCGAGTACATTATCGTGAAATATTAAATAATATTTCAGGATACTACTCTCGAATATTAAATAATATTTCATGATTACATTCTGGAATGTTTAAATAATAAAAATTGCCACCGAAGTTAGGTAGAGAAAACTAACCTGGAAGTGACTCTGCCAAGGTCAATTACATGTCCAATGTTTTTCGCAGACGACTGAACATTTATTTGTATTCTACCGAAAATTTAAATATTGATGTCATTTAGCACGTCAATAGCGATCATTCACCCCTTCATACCACTGTATACGATATTTGTGAACGATAACACTTCAATGTCCCCAGTAACGTGCGAAAGTGTTATTGTCAGTGTACTTTGGTAATAAGTCACCTTGACGTACATCTGTACAAGTCATCTGACTTCGGGAACTGTAAACTATTAAATACTTTGATAGTAATGAAACGTTATTTTCTCAAAGAATTATGTATATAGTTAATAATAATTTAAACGAAATACTAAGCAGAACCGTCATTTTGACATTTCAATCCTTTTCGCCAAATCTAAAAGTGATGTTTATCGTTTATATAACAAAATAAATTAATAAAAATCATCAACACCAAAATTGCAACGTTAGTATTTCCGAAAAATGCAAGCGTATTCCGACGTAAAGTGTTTGATAGGTGTAAAACAAAATGGCTGACAGGCCAGAAGCGTGTAAAGTAGATGAAAAGAAACGGATTTAAGTGATTTTTTATTATGGCTGTTAAATGAAAATACAAAATGTACCAAACATTTTCTATTTTTTAAACGGCATGTATTTCAATAATCATTTTATATTTGCAAAAGCAGCGGGCAAGAAAATCTAAACGATCATCTGTTTTAATTATTGATCCTCTTTCTCTGAGACATAAAATAAATTAAATCGCATAAAGTGTTTGATTTGTATAAATTGGGCCTCAAAACTAAGACAAATGAGCATTACAAATAAAATTTAGATACTTAGTTTTAAAACTAAGTAATTATTGATTATATATTTGTATACTAATATTATATTAATTATAATATATTAGACCTGAAAACATGTTCGGTAACGAAAGCAAATTCTGTATCTCGCCGGCCGATTCCGCGGTACGCTCGCTCGACTCCTGCTACTTTTGCATATGCTAACCTACTGAATGGAGGGTACAACCAAGAAATCAAGATTTATTAGATCAATATCGAAAAATATACTGGTTAATGACATCAATCGTTAAAAGAAAAGAGTGATGATAAAAAGGCATCAAATTATTTTTGAATACCAAATATTAATTTTGTATGCTTAAAGTAATAATCGCGATACCTTCAATGAAGTTCATTTATTGATCAACTAATATAGATGGAGCAATTAATATATATGTATATATCATAAAAAAGTGCACATTTACAATAGATAAATTATTTCTTTGAGGATTAAATAATATTATCCCTTTTTAAATTACGGAGTGAAATGAACTCAATTATAGTTGTCAGGCATTGATTTTTAAATATTAGTTTTAATTTGAAATGGTTTGCTGTCGTAACGTAATGCATATAATGTTTATTTTCATTAAACATGTATAGAATAAACGATAATATAATGATTTAATTAACTTCTAAAATATATTGTTACTGGGGATCGGTGATCAGTCGCTGTCGATTTGTGACTTCGGAATGAAAGTCTGGTCAATGACTGCTATTGACATGCTAAATGGCACAAACTATACCTAAAAAAAGTATTACACAGTATTCAATAAATTGTACTTTTTGCTTCGCGACAGAATTTTTAGACGTTTAATTATAGAACATTTCTTTGTTCATAATATTCATCCTTAATTAATTTTATTCTTTATTCGATTTGATAATGCACTCACTATTCGGCAATAAGTAATTGTTAGACATATTTGCATGCCATCAATGAGAACCTACTGTACATTATTCCGGCAAGTAAATATATTATTGATTGACATTGAAAAACATCATGACATTTTAGAATGTTTACTTAAACATAAACTTATTCTTGGAAAATGGTTTTCTATAATTTGACGATTGCAAAAATTAAATAATTTTCCGTTTTGCCGACGTTTGCTGCCGGCTGTAATAGAACGAATGTGCGAGCAGTAGATCGAGTACACAACCGTGTACCAGTTATTCTTCGAATCAAGACTAAGCTGTCTGATTTCTCTATCGAGCCTTATGTGCAGCTTTACCGTGAATAAACTTTGTGCAGTTTTACTTGCGCGAGTAAGACGCATCACACATAGTGCAATTTTGCCATACGATGTCCCGATCAGATTTACATAATCGGTTACTCGATTATTTTATTCGATGGTCAGTTACTAGGTAAGCACCTGCTATTGTGAATGATATCTGTTTTTAAACAATAAGAAATTGACGTTCCTACTAAGACGTGGTTATATAGAATAAACAGAAAACACGAATAAAATTCATTTTCAATAATTACTAATTTATAAACGTGTATTTTTGCATAAAAATCGATTCCTATAAATTGCTAAAATAACCTTGATAGGTAAATTAATTCAGAAATCAAGTTCGCGCAAATAAAACCGCATTACATCCTTCCGGTTCACCTTAGTAACGTTTACACGAGGTAGTGTTTCCCGTCCATATGTTCCGGTTAAACTGAGCAGGTAAAACTGCATAAATTTACTTGCGGTGAAACCCAACCATATATTTACACAAGCCTTTATTCGCACTTAAATAGGTGAATTCGCAATATCATTTTTTGCAACCCACTTTGATATGCACTCCATACAACCGTAGTTAATTAATTTGAGTCGATCTAGCTTGCTTATACCAATTTCCAATATAACTTTAGTTAAAATATATTGACGAATATATCGAAATTTCCATTAAATTCCAAATTTTTCTGTCTATATTCTCGACAGTTAATTAAGATGTACATGAATTAGACTTTTAGATTTTGTGCTTCCCGTGACCCAATACGTAAATATAGTCCGAAATCTATTTGATAATAAATTTTCTAATGTATTTTTTGTTCGTCTGTTACTAAATGAATTCGCGCTCATTCCTACGTCGCATTGTTTGGAAACAACAAATGAAGGAAGCTGGTCTTTCCAAAATTTCTTAGACATGATTTTATTGTTAACGTTGCATGGAATTTTGTTAAGAGCTTATTCACACGGTGTATTTTATAAGCGCCGACGACGCGCGTTTCACGAACGCTCGTTTACGGCGCCGTACAGACTAAAAATCAGCTTGTTGCGTTTGTATAGATAAGACTCGTGTGAGAAGCGCGCACGATGCTCATCTGTATCGCGTTTTACGCGTTTGAATCAATTCAAATGCGCGCAAACATCACGTTCCTAGCAAGAAACTTATATACTCCACTGCAGTAAACTTAGAATTTTATGTGGTTGCTTCATTTCAAAAACTAACTGATATTAACAAACAAAACTAAAACTATCTGCTAAGCGCGTATACACGCAGATGACGCGCCTTTACGGCGTCACTGAATTTATGAACGTGTGCGAAGGTTTACTCGCTGCGACTTTAACGTGTGTGAATCCCGTTTACGCGCGTCCTCAACGCGTATAAAATACGCCGTGCGCATAGGCTCTTAGATGTTACGAAATATAGGTAGATAAGTACTTATAGTTGCAGAGTTGCTGTATAGTCTGAATATGTATCGATAGACAGTGGCAGGCATATTTTTAGTGATAGAGTAAGCAAGATCTGGGAGTGTATGCTGGCAGCCGTACCGTGACGCAATGCGCACGAAGGGAGCGGTATCGTTGGCTTTTTGTCGAAAGTATACGATGAGACTATCTCGCCATTATCGTCGTTGTAATAATAGTATATCTATACCGATGCGTACAAACAAATCGACAAAATCACAATCTACATTGCATTATTTAGCGGGATAGTAATCATTGTTAAAAATTTTAGTTCATAATGCTATTTTTAAGTTAAAGATGTATGTCGACATTATGTAAGAACAGTTGTAAAATGATGGTGAGGGATTCATGAGAATCAAAAGTTTTGTATATTTAATATGTGGTTAAAATGTGAAGTCTTGGAATGTATCCGTTAGGCTGTCCTTATATGATTGCTGCATACTTTCGCTTTTGATTAGCATTGTTAACTCTGTATATACTTAGTTATGTATGTACCTAGTTAATATTTTAATTATAACACATTACGTTTAATTAATTCCATAGTGTGTACGCGCATTTGATTCTTATGGTTTATCAGTGATCACTTTATAAATTGTTGTTTTTATTAATTACATAATCAAAGGACATCTAAATGCGTACTGCACATAGTCATTCTGTAATGTAAAGATATGTTACTGTACCTATTTATCTGTGGATATTACAATAAACGGATAGTTAAATATTGGGGAGCAAAACTAAACTACATTATTATGACTAATATGTGAAGTGTTAATAATTGAAGGAAATTAATTAAACGTTGACTTTTAAAATTGATTTAGATTTGTTCCTCAATTTAAACGGCCATTGATACTGAAAGTTGTTTTATTTCTACCGTCGCCCCTAGCTAGAAAATATTTACAGAAAGAGTAATTTACTATTGAAATTTACGTCACTTAACTTAACCCGCCAAAAATATGAGAAGCAAGTATCAAACTGCAAAAAAAAGTAACCTAATGAAACCTGAGCCAAAACACTGTGTCTAACTTCGTTCAGAAGGAGCGAATCTCACAATGAAAATACATTTTTGAACGACTCTACTAAAGAGAGAAACCAATAGCAATTGAAAAGTTCTCGCACTACCACCGACTCTACTATAAACAAGAAAATTGAAAAACGAACGAAATTATCTCACCCAGAATGGTTGGTCACCACGGGGTCAGTAGACCGAAACACTCCAGCATCAAATGGCAATACAATACGCTATAATAAAATATACGTAGGGATATTTAATGTTAGATCCCTAGTAAGTGAAACAAGAATGACCGAACTAGAATACGCCTTATCAATCATACAATGGGATATCCTAGGTATCATTGAAGTTCGAAGGAAAAGATATATTATAATAGAACATATAAAGGAGTACCGACCATACTGTACGGAGAAACAAAAGCAGAAATGGTGCAATATTTCTTGTAAGAAACAAAGTTACATAAACATTACAGGATTTAATCGGAATAACAAAAAGAGTAGCATTTATAAACGTCAAAATTCAGAGTATTTACAATAGTTCAAACATATGCACCCATATCATCAACTGAAAAAGAAATAGAAGACTTTTACGAATCGGGAAACAATAGATAAAAGTATGCCAAGCCTTATATTTTTAAGAGACATAATGGCACGAATGAAGGTGAAAATCGAATAATGTGTTATGTTGAAAGTACTGTTATGGCAAAAGAAATGATAGAGGCGACAAATTTATAAATCTTCGTTATCAAAACAACCTCAAAATAAGAACGATGTTAAAAAATCACCACAGCTAAGATGGACTTGGTTAGCATCTGAAAATAAAACAAAAAACGAAATTGATTTAGTAGCAACGAGCACCTCGACATTAATCCAAACATATTTCAATTCAGTTTGCTAATCGCGTTCTCAGCAATTTCAAATTCTCTAGCGATCACCGCCTAGTCCGAGCAGCACGATAAATTACTAGGAGAACTCAAATGAGAACAAACTTTGTTTGAACAAACGTGAACAAACTTTAAAACCACAGAAATTTATGAATCATGAAAAATACAAAAAAGAACTTTCCAACAGTAAATATCATATTCCATCAAACAAATCAGTAGTGGAGTTTTTGAAATTTGAATAGCCAGATAAAAAGTAGCTGGTTCTAGTCGTAAAAAACTAGATTTAGTCGATCTACCGTTCAAAAGTTATAAGAGCGTTTAACTACTGTCCACGCTGGAATAAGCTTATTCCAGCGGTACCACTTCTGAATCTCGAACAACAACTAGCTTAGATCTGATTACATTTAAAAAGTCGTGATTTAGTCGATTCTACGCCGTTTTGAAGTTATTAAGGGGTTTTACTGTCCACGCTGGAATAAGCTACTCTGCCGGCACCATTTTTGAATCTCGAGAACCACAGCTCCTAGCTTAGATCTGATTGCACCCAGAAAAAGTCGAATTAGTCGGTTCTAGTCGCAAAATTTTAGAATTAGTCGCTCCTTTGTTTCGAGAATCAACCAGTAGAGCAGGCTGGGTTCATGTATAGCGACTGTACCGTTGATCACATACACACTGAAAATATTTCTACTCTAAAAAAATACATGGAATACAACTTCCCAGAGCGCTTTACAGATAACAGCAAAGCATTTGGCACAATATCACAATAGCATTTGGGAAGCTCTAAACGAAGGTTACATCAATCTTCTAAAGTTCATCTTTAAAAATAGTAGTTCAAAAATCATGTTAGAAAAACGTATCGTACATGGAATAAGTATTGGTCACTGAAAGAGATTTTCAAAGGCATTCTACCTATCAAACTAAAAACCAAAGCGATGGAAACGTGTCTATTCCCACGCCTAACTTCCACTTGTCAAACATGGCCTTTAACTGAGCAGAGCTTAGAATGAGTTAAAATATGTCAGAGAGGTTTAGAAAGAAGATATTGTGGCCTCAAATTAAAAGATAAAATAAACAACTTAATATGGAAGAAGACCTAAGCTAAAGAAGCTGCAAAAAGAATTCTTCAGTTAAAGTGGAAATGGGCTGGACACATCCAACGAGTTACGTACAAGTTATGGTCCAAAACTGTTACAAATTGGTAGCCAATACACCAATATAAAAGATGGTGTGATGATATCGTAAGAGTAGCAGGCATAGTAAGGAGTAGAGCCGTTAGAGACCGCGAAAAGTGGAAGGAGCTGGAGAAGTCTTTTACCGCTGAAAGCAGCGGTAAAAGCACGGTGGTATAATAAAACAAAAAGAACAGTGATAAAATAAATATCTAAAAAATTGTACTTTAGCTACTAAGTCTATCTACATACGACTTATTTAAAAAAAGTCTTTACTGTTACTGAAGGTCAGAAATAAAGCTTTTATTATTATTATTCCAGCGTCACCATAATTGAGTCCTTATTTGAAATTTGACTATTCAGGTGAAGTCATCATTTAGTCTGTTAGTCTCAAAAAAAGATTCAGTCTATATGTTGTCGAAGTTTCATAGTTAGAAGGTGTTTTAGGCTCAATTTACTTATTCCTAATTTAACTGTATTTTTTTGTGTTTATGTTACGCGATTATTCCAGTATTTGTGAACCGATTTTGATGATTCTTTTTTTTGTTGGAAATCAATATGGATCAAATTTAAATTTGAAGAAACTATTCCATCTCTAAGGGTGGCAAACTAGGGGATGGATCCGGCATCGCACACTTGCCGGGTATTCGATTTCAATAAAATTTATCAAAAAGATCTAATTTCACAAACTTTTGAGGTCGGTTTTTTTAATAAAAAAGTTATTATAAACATAGCGTAATAAACTTTATTTCAGTTGTGTGTTGTTCCCATCTAATCCACTCTAAAACATATCCCCTGATGTATCCGTTTTATACTATTTTCTATTCCGATCGGATCCATAGGGGATCCAGAATAAATATTAAATAATATTTTATTACCACCTCATACACTGGTATTTTGTTAGAATTCTGTGCATATTTTTAATCATAATTCTGTATATTAAGCCATTGATATGAGATTATTCCGTTGTTAGTTTAATAAATAATTTCATTACGTAAATAATTTGTTTATTGTCAATATCAAAATCTTATAGTCACCCGTGACCGTGGGACATGTAACGGGCCTGTAACTTTGGTTTGTTTGATAAAATATTATACGTGATTTATTATTCCTATTTTATTATTAATCATTGATGGTAATTACAATAAATTAAAACATATTATTTAGTACTGCAGTCTTATATTTGCTTGAGATTTTTTCATCAGAAGAAATATTGGATCCCAAACTGGAGGTACGGAGAAACCATCTTCCCTCTTGAAATTAGGATGGTTTTTCATTTCAACAGCCTCTCGCACCCTGGGTACATAACGGACTTCGTTTGCAAGGACCTGGAGCTTGTCGATTTTAATTTAGTGTGTAGGTTTATCCATGACATGCACGCAGACTGCAGACTTTTTACGCGGCGGCGTTTGACATCAGCTTTATGTTCTTTGACGCGGGTACAAATACTTCGCTTCGTTTGTCCAATATATGAGAGATCGCACTTGCAGTCAAGCTTGTGAACTCCTGCATCCTGTAAGGAGATGTTACATTTCACGGGTATCAGGAACTGAGAAATCATCCTCAGGGGTATGAAATAGATCTTGATATACGCACGTCTGAGGACTCTTGCACTGTTTTGTCTGTAACACCTCTCACATAAGGTAATAGGGCAGGTCTTCCTTGGTCAGTTGGCGGTTTCACACTCAACTAGTTTGCACGTAGAACTTGCTTTAGGTATATGATGAAGATCCTCGGCCAGATGATTACTGTCGCAGACGTCATGTGCTCTCTGAAATAAAGATTTGCCCATGGTGGCTAGTATGGTGATGAAAATAAACATGAAATACCTATCCGTACCTATTCTCTTCCACTCTCTGCATCGTTGTAACATAGACAAAAAGTATGTGGATATCCTCCGGGAGCTATACAAAAACGCAACACTCCAGGTCCGAATGCACAGACTTACCGATTTCGTCCTAATCCAACGAGTACACCTCGTCAAGGCGATCCTATCTCACCCAAGCTGTACACGACTGTGCTCGAGGACATCATGAAAACACTCGACTGGGACGAGATAGGAGGAAAACATCGATGGCCGCAATTTAACACATCTGCGCTTCGCTGACGCCTTGATCCTCCTAGCTGAAAGTATCAAATAGTTGCAAAGCATGCTCCAAGATCTGTACCAAATATCGATGAGGGTGGGCCTAAGGATGAGCATGACCAAAACCAAGGTTATGACCAACTTTGCGGGTCCTAAGCATTATAGGTAACTGCCCTATAGAGGTATTGAATGAATGCATCTATCTTGGTAATTGTCTATCCTTCGGCCCCGCTTCTTAGCTTAAAGAAATCACGAGACGAACTCAATTAGGATGGGTTGCCTTCAATAGGTTGGAAGATGTGTTCAAGTCTAGAATCCCTCAATGCCTGAAGAACAATGTGTTCAACCATGTGTACTACCTATACTTACATATGCTTCCGAGACATGGCCGCTCACGAAAGAATACGTACACAAGATTCAAGTAGTGGACGCAGGTACGAGGATAGCTAAGCATAAGTGGAGGTGGGCGGGACACTTTGCTAGAAGGAACGATGGAAGAGGGACGACAGCTGTTACTGAATGGTAGCCAAGAGACGCAAAAAGACCAAGAGGCAGACCACCCGCCCGATGGATTGATGATATTAAGGCCATAGTTGGAAACCACTGGATACGACTCGCATGCGACCGGAAAGAATGGCGCAATAGAGAGGAGGCCTATACTCAGCAGTGGGTGCAAATAGGCTGAAATGATGACCTATCCGTATGAGGTTTCTTCCGAAATACAGCATGGTCAAAGGTGTTGCTAGGATTTCTTTTGACTAAAATATATAAAGCACACAGTCAAGAGCACGTCGAGCTTGACACTTTGTACCGTTCTTATCCTAAGCCGCATAGAGTTGAATTTAAATCTTAAGTGTGAAGCTTGTCGTGCTCTTGACCCTGTACCACAATTATTTTGTTCTTTAGCAAACTGTATCTTGTGGTACAGGTTCAAGTATATTGACTACCGAGCCGGCAGCCTCTGCAGCCTTCGGGATGCTTCGGTAAGCTTTTACATTTGATGTAATGATTGATCTAAAGAGAGACTACGCGTATTTTTAGTATTAAACTTTGTAGAATAGCGATCTCTGACGGAAGAAATGAGAAGCGCCGAAATATGCGGCTGAATGTCGGTAAGTCGGGCTAATGGCTAGTCTAGGTTTTAAGATTGATCAACTTAAGTGGTTGTTTTACCCGGATTGATTTTAGTTACGCGGCAATAAAGGCTTATAGACCGAAGACGAAGGTCGCAAGTCCCCAAAGCAGACTGGCTTTCGGTCTTTGACGTGTGGCGACGAGTGACTAAAATCGATGGTGACGGTCTCCACTTCGTCTTGTAAAGATTTATAAAGTGAAAGTGTAATTTTCAGCATCGTAATATAAACGACAAGTAGTCTGTCGTTTTATATCTATAGTAGTATTTCGTATATGTATATACGAAATTTAAAAAAAATTAAGAATATTAATTGACTAACTCTCATGGCAGCCTTATTAATTTAATTGAGTAAGTAGATCACGATTTGAGAGTATTTATAATAGGGCAACGACAAGAACCCTGTCACCATGAAAACAACAAATTGATTTATTGTCAGTATTTCTTATAAATTGGTTTATCTGTAACTTCGATGGAAAACATCTGACACTTAATTATAGTATTCGCCAATTTTCCATTTTATATTAAAACATTTAGGTACGAATAAACTAATAATTCATAGTACCTACATTACAAATTGTAAATACCAATTTGTACAACCGTGTGAAGCCGTGTTTTCACTGGCAAGACGCGGCGAGGTAAGAATCAAAATTTGTAAAATTTCCCGTTCATTTTGGAAATTTTAAATTTTGTCGTACAATTTTCTCTCCTAGCGTAGCTTTCGTGGAAATGGTCTGGATTGACGAGGATGTGCAAGATGATAATTGAAATATTTGTTGCTTGATTAGTGTGATATTTAACTGTATTGCTGAGTATATAACGGAAATACGATTCGCGACGATCACACATGGTGTCACGCATACTCGTATGAGCTCGCGAACGCTATTAAAGGAGAGGTCACACCGCGAACGAAGCTAATTTAGTTAACTTAGCTCCCATAGCTACATGCAACAAAGTATGCGAGCTAAGCTAGCTGAGCTTAGTTTAGCTCACATAACTGCATGCAAAGCTAAGCTAAGGAAATATGGGGCCGTAGCGAAGTGCTGCTACTTGACGCTAGTCTTTTGTTTAAAGCCGTAGCTCTAGTGATTCATGGTAGGCGTACTTCATTATAGTATTTACGAAAATGAGCAATATTGACGAAGAATGTTCAGACGATGACTGACACATCTGACACATTCGATAAATTCTTCCATAACGACTTGCATATGCACTATACAGATGCGCGCGAGCTACTATGACAATGACAACAACACTGTGGACATATTCGGGAGTGAAGGGTGCCTTCGCTTAGGCCACATAGTTCAGTTAGTTCGCTTAGCTTAGTAAGTAAGTAAGTATGAAAATAAGCCGTGGGTACGTGAGAGAAGCTAACTTAGTTTAGATTCTCTTGTCAATGGCCTCTCCTTAATATTATAATAATATAATAGAAGTACCTACGTACGATTTAAGATATAAAAAAGATGAATTTCTGCAAATAATTGCAATGAGCCCCACAGTCGAATTTCTAAAGTTTATTAAATAATGTACCGTGTTGGTATTTCAATATTCTTATTTTATGAAACGTGTCTGTTGCTGTAGCTCCTGTAGCTTCTAGAACTATTCGAAATCTCGGCGCGATATTGCGTACGCTTGCGATAACTCTTAATATCAATAGCAAGCTCGCGATTGGTTTCAATGGAATTTGAGTTTAAATTAGGCCGGTGAGATTTTAATTCTCGTCTCTTCTCACCGGTTGAGAAGCACCTTTATTTTTTTTTTATTTTTTTTTTTTTATTGTGACTCGGCAAAATGACTGCACCGCGCCTGATGGAAAGTGCGAATACAGTCCAGAGATGAGAGTAACGGATGGAAAACACAAATATCTTCACTCCGTCACTATCATTTTGCCGGTCTGGCCAAATGCTTCTTCACACTACGTTTGAAGTGCCTGTAGTTAAAATTGAGACGTTTCCAATAAAAAACATTTTTAATTTTTATGCTAATTTCAAATTATCAAACTAACCGTCGCTGTAAACTGGCTATGTGGTAAGTAATTGGCTAAAATTGGGTAAAAATTCTAAACTAGCGTCAGATACAGATTTTTTACTCGGTAAGTAAATACGGTCTCTACAAGTTCTTTTTAAATTTTAATATGCTTGGCTTCATAGGAAAAACAATAAAAAGGAAAATGTATATGATGTTAATATTAATCTACCAGTGCACAAAAAGATGGCTCGGGTCCTAGTTCAATTCTTGATTGTTTACGAAGATAAGTAGAATATGTTTAATAAATCCAAATAGGTACTCGTAAAATGTGGCACTTAAAATCCCAATTTATATTATTTATAATATTATCTATAATTGAATAAGAAAATGTTGAAACGTTGAACAAATTTCGTCGTCCGTCGTATTGCTTGTTCGTAGTGTGTAAACTCTTAATTTAACTTCGAGCACGTGTTACCTCACATGTTGAATAGGTATGTCAATATGTTCACGGTGAATTGTAATTTATTACAATTAAATAAAATGAAAAATGCTCATTTAATTAACTAATATTGTAAAAATATATTTTTGCCAATGACTGCCTTATGAACAATTTCCTAAATTTTTAACTATAACCTAGATATAACAAGAATCCAATTCAGTGTCGTGGCAAATATATGAATGAAAAAGTATATATTATCACGTCACGCAACGCAGTGTTAACGTTACCGTGACTTAGTCAAGAGGCAAATTGACAGAACCTTAGATGTTCAGTGAAAAATATAAGTTACGATTGCTGACATACAAAATGTTTCCAAATGCGAAAAAGTATATAGTGTTTTTTTTTAAACGGGACAGTATGGGGAAATCCGAAACCGTGGAAGATACAAGGAAACTATTTTAGGAACCGTTAAGTCTTTTTTGTGAAAACAGTTTTGGCCTACTCAATTTTTTGGTCAAGCGTGAGTTGTCAATGAATGAATGAATGAATGAATAAAAATGATAAAATTTTTTTACTGTTGATCGACTCGGTTTCATGAAGGAATCATTTCACTGCATGCGACAAAAAAGATCTGGACAGCTGAAGTTAGTCAAATTTCATAAAATGTTTTTTATTAAAAATGAATAAACTTAACTAACATTTTTTATGCTGATAGACTCAGCTTCTTATAATAATGATTTTATTGTATCGGAAGAAAAGAATCGGGACAGCACAAGTTGGTCAAACTTCTGCTGTCTGAAGTGAAACTGACTCGACCAGCACAAAAAAATTTTGGTCAATAATTTTATTCATTTTTATGGACATCTCACGCTTGATCAAAAAATTTATGCCAAAATTGTTTGCACAAAAAAGACAGTATCCTTGTATCTTCTATGGTTTCGGAATCCCCTATACTGTCCAATTTATAAAACACTCTGTATTAAAATAAATAAAATAGAAGCACAAAGAATAAATTACAGTATTTCCTCCAAAATATTAAAGTTGGTTACCTCAAATTTCGCCAGCCCTTTGCAGCCTAAGGGAGCAAAGAATTAAAATGAGTTCATAGGTTTTTGAATGTGAGCTCCGATAGTTCGACCGACTTTGCTCAAAAAAACGTGACGATGACCATTTCCCGGGAGGCCACAGCTGACGGTTTTTACGTAGTAACGGCCGACGCCAGGCCACACTATGGTACGTACATACCCTGGCGGCCTATCGTATGAACTGTTGAATCCGTAAATGTTCTGCTTAAAGGTTCGTATTGGAGGATCGCCAACGTCATAGGATGCCGGTCCCGGTTCCTCCTTTCTCCGCTTACATGACGCCAAGTTATTCACTGCTATTCTATTTGTTGGTGGATTATCCATATTGGTCTTATTCATCTCGCCGAAATGCCCTTTCTTATATTTCTCCAAGCAACCAGGTAGAGCTATTGGCCAAGTCGTCGCACTGCATCTGTTTGAAGCGAAATGGTTATGGATCGAGTACTCGTCTCGTTGACCCGAAAACAACTCATATGGTCCTCGCCGTGATACTAATTTTTTGGGTTTATTCTCTATAGAATCTTTATCTATTATACGGTAAATATTAGGAGGTAGAGACCATTTCTGTGTAGTATCCTTGAAACGGCATGGCTCTTCTCTCTCAAAGGTGGGTCTAGTGGAATGTGGTCCATAAGAAACTTTGTAAGGGACGGCTTTGTAATACGTGCCTGGTCCAGGATATGAGAGCTTTGGTGGTTTGAATCGAGGAGTGCGCCCGAAGCCTACGTTTTTACAAGCTGGTTCGTATTTAACTTCATCTGGTACGTTAGTCCACGCTGGTCCTCCAATCGCCGATTGCCAGCGGCGTTGTTTCAATATATATTGGTTTCTGTAACCTAAGTTTTTCGACCAACTCTCTAGTTCTGTTTTACATTGCCAAGGTTCTTTTTTTATGGTCTTTGAGTTGCAGGTCATCTCAATGGGTTTGGGATGGTATAGGCATGGATCGCATCCTAGTGGCCTGGTAGAGTACAGGCCCGAAGGATCAAGTTTAGGATGTACAGGCGGTCTTGTGTCTCTTGGAACTTTTGAACCAAAAGCTAATGAAACAGGTTTCGCTACAATTGCCTTATCTTTTAAGTCTGGATACGCGAACGACTCTTGGCTTGCTATTATTTTTAAAATATCCTTTGTTGAAACTTCATTTGCTATTAGTTTGGCCACAAGTGTTTTGGAATTTAAAGAGTACCCGGAACTACTCACTTGTTTAGAAAGTTCCTTTGAGAGAATTCTCGTCTTTGACTTTTCTTTATTAAGGCTGCTTGAAGTTTTTGTAACCATTGTGTATTATAAAGTAAAGGCGCTCCACCGCATTCACCTGTAATTTAACAATCCAAGATTCGATTTCGAGCCTTAGAATAACAACGCATAGAAACCTAGTCCGCACACGCTTAGTGAGGCAAACTGTAGGGATCCAAATAGGCTTACACGAGCGGGCGGGCCGTCAGTGTTTAAGGTCAACTTGCACCGCGAACAGCTCAAGAGTTTTAGCTAAAAATGACGAAATGTGTGGTAAATGAGTGTAAAAACACGTCAGATAAACATAAAATAGACACTAACATCACATTCCATAAGGAAGTAACGCGTTTTAACTTGTATTTTTATGTAAATATTCACAAACAGAAAATTAATTTCGTTGCATCAAGATACGAAAATGTTGCAAAGTAACGGATTTCTTCCCCATTTTGCTATTCTGGTTCAAAATAATTATATTACATATTTTTTTGAGAATCTAAGGCAATGTCGCGATGGTTGCAGAATTTTTACAAATGTACATCGAGAACATTGTAGGGAATATATATTAGCTATTTTTACGGAATATATTTAGTATTTGCCTCCATTACTTTTATGTGAAAATCATTATTCTTGTTCATCATACAGGACTCATCTTAAAAAATTGTCTTTCCCAGACTCAAAAGTTCTTAACTAAACTTATTTCAGAGAACTAACACTGACTAAAAAAGTCATGTCAGTTCTCCAAAGTCGTGTATAAATAACTTTCAGGTTCTTTATAGTTATCATCTATTTTTCATGTGTTTATCCAAAGATAATATCAGGCTATTTATATATCCAAATTTCCATGAACTAAAATAAAATTCGATAGTCCCACTTAAACTCGCTTTTAGGTTTTTGTTCATATCTATAGGAATTAAATAAAAATTGGATAGTATTTATTAACTTAATGATGAGTTAAGCAAGATACAATTTCCCCACTTTTGAGGGAAATGATATTCCATGGCATCATTATTTGTACATTCGTGTGCGTGCCGACGAGCGTAAATACAAGTTGCTTACGGCTACATGAATTTGATTTTTGCCTCACTTGTGACAGTTAGTTTGATATGAAACTATAATTGTATACGTTATTATTAAGTTTCGAGCATTATATTACAATACTGCTTCCCTAATCGACGAGCATTCGCCTGTAATGTAACACCAAAGATTCGATTTCGAGGTACTCAAAGGCACTCGCACGCACTCGCAGGCACTCACAGGCGCTCGCACGCATTCGCAGGTACTCACAGGCATCCGCAAACACTCGCATGCACTCGCAGGCACTTACAGACGCTCGCACGCATTCGCACGTACGCGCGTACGTGCGAATGCATCCACAAACACTCGCAGGCACTCAAAATTTTTTAATCGACTCGACTACTTTTTAATTGACTATGACTTACATGTTTAGTTATATGCTGTTAGTGTAAGTTGTAATAAATAAATAAATAAATAAATAAATAAAAGCACTCTCAGGCACATTGAACTGTTACATTACAAGCGAATGCTCCCGGTGAGGGAGCACCCTAAGGAAATTTTATTAAAGTAAAATTGTGATTAACTAGTTGCCTTAGAGTAATAAGTCTTTCAATAAGTACGGAGGTAGGTACGTACTTATCTTTGTTAATTTGCTTAATTTGAACTATTTTATATCGGTTAACGTGCCTTTTTTTGCAAAACTGAATCTTGCGAGTTGGATGTTTGTTATATTGCGTATCTATGATCTTGTAATACTTGTCAACTAGACAGTTTGTCAATAAATATTCTTTACGATCTCTTTAGTCAGGTTCCTTCAAACGCGTAGTATAAGATTTTAGATGTCGGTATTATTATAAGACTATTTTTAGACTAGATAGAGTCGTCAATGTTATAATTATGGAAATTGGAAATAAAGTTGCGTAGTGCTCGTTAAGATAGTAAAACGTATCTATATTGTGAATATGTCTCAGGGTGACAGGCGTAGTGGCAGTGTCCCTTAGATCTTTGCTATTTAAAGCTTTAAAGCTCGTGAGTGGACAGACGTGTAGCTTACCGTCAGGCGCACGACTTGTTCGTCCCGTCACTTGATATTATATAAAAAAAAAAGAATAACAAGACCTTGTGTATTCATCAACGAGATTTTCATAACTGTCAAGTGTTTCGAAGTCCCTAGTGCCTATTGCTATAATAACGTTATTATTACATACTCTACACACGTATACCTAGGTACTAATTGATGGGTGACCTATCGATCCTCAAAAAAAAGACATGAACGGCATTGGCCATGCTTATAGCCATGTTGCTATAAAATAAAAGACGAAATAAAAGTATCATTGTTGTTATTGTTGAAGATGTTTTTTAGTATCTAAATGTCTGTAGTTTGGTGTGCCTGTATTCATGACTTCTTTTGCAGAGTAAATTTAAAAAGGTCTTTACATGAGTACCGTTTAGATAGGTATTCACAGGTGTATAAATGGAAAGAAAGTATAGATTATTTTATATGCAGATGAAGTACTAATCTTTGGTAAAGACCACACAGGTATTAAGAAAGTGAAAGAAAGTTTAAGTGACCGGTTTTGTGTGAAGGATGTATTCGGAACATTCGCATTGGAGCATTCGCTTCCTAAATCCTTCATACTAAATACTTATATAGGTTTCAACATCTCATCATACATTGTAATCACAAACAGAAAGAAAATAAAAACGTGTTTAAGGCAACATAAACGCCTTACATCGGGAGTTTAGCTGAGATGTAGGTGAGAAGGGCGCAGCTTTGAACATTTCTTAAATATCTGGTTAGAAAATATTAAATCATTATTATTTATTTGTTTTGTTTACTACCTATTATTTGGATAAAATCATTCGAAATAAGCACAACCAAAAAGTTTATAATACTGTCAGAATTCCCATTATTGTGAAGAAACTCAAATGTTCAAAGCTGCCGCATATCTGGGGCAGCTTTGAACCCACCTGGGCCACTTTTGAATTCATAAATTTAAATAAAATTTACTTTTTTATTGCAAAATAATTTTACTAAATCCGTTATCAAAAATATTTTACAATATACATATATGACTATTACAAAAAAAGTTTGGGCAGAACCGAAACTCAATTAAAGTTTAAATTATTAACTGCAATATAAAAAAAACTTAACTACTTCTTAAATAATTAATTATAAAATCACAGTAATAGTACAAAACAGAACAAAAACAAAATACAATCCGACCGGATCGAAGAAATTTTTTCTGAGTGTTTTTTCTGAGTGTTCGATCTTTGTATTAATAATAATAACAAACTAGTGGAGTAATTTCACAAAAAATAATTGAATATCAATTCAATAAAAATTTAATTAATACAGTGAATAGCGACATCTTTCGCCAGGACTGGTAGCTGTAAAAGTACTAACTTGGTGATAAATCTGTAATAGATTTCTCATAGATGGCGCTACGACTAAAAAGTCGTTGAAAGACCAAGTACAAAGACACGACGCAAGCACATAGAAAAATTCGTGAGGTCCGTTGGTTCGTTCCGTGGCTTAGTTGTTATAGCGTCTGCCACGGTATGCAAGAAGACGTCGGTTCGAGTCCGACCAGATCGAAGGAATTTTTTTTTAATGTTTTTTCTGAGTGTTCGATATTTGTATTAATAATTATAACAAACTAGTGGAGTATTTTCACAAAAAATAATTGAATATCAATTCAATAAAAATTTAATTAGAACATAAATAACTAAAAAAAACAAAGCCTCTCATAAAAATATTTGCAATATTTAAATAAAAAATGTAAGTGCAGAAATAATAATAATAATAACGCACACACTCAACATAGCCCCGCACTAGAGAAACCCTGTGTGGCGGATGCCATGGACACACACATAAACAACCACAAATGACATCCAACACGAGAGTAATAAATGTAGGCCATACAAATATTACTTCCGACCCGGGAATCGAACCTGGGACCTCTGCGTAGCAGTCCGGCTTGGTAACCGTTCGGCCACGGAGGCAGTTAAATTTAATTGGAGCGCTTTTAAGTACATGTGGGAAATGGAACGCGTACCCTATTCAGTGAGCGAACTATCTGAGCAGATTTCAAAGCAGATATGATCAAAGTCATTATATAATTTTTATGAAATATTTCTATCACACAAAACACCTAAAATTAATTTATGGAACCGAGTCTAAATGATGTGATGAACGTTTATGTAGATGCAGATTGGGCAGCTGAAATACGGTATAAAAAACCGGAATGGTAATCAAAGTTTTTGGTAATATTGTAATATGGAGATCACAAAAACAGAAGATAGTGTCTCTAGAGCTTCAACCGTGCTTCAACGCATGCCGAGTATTATGCTCTTGCAAATTTTGTTGAAGAGTTCCTACCTATAATACATCTAAACCAATACTCCTCGTATTAAGTGGTTTAAATGCGAAAATGTAGGTACGGCAGTGTAAAAATTTATGATGATAACATGGGTGCAATAGGTTTGGCGCAAAGAGATAACTTAAGTATATTGACTTAAGTAACCATTTTGTGTATGATGACGAGAATCCTGATTTGATCAGTGTACAAAATATTTCTTCACAAGACCAGGCTGCCGACATATTTACACAAGTGTTGTGTAAAGTTAAGTTTAAAACTTTATAGAATTTTTAGGTGTTAAAGATAATAATAATAACGCACGCACTAAACATAGCACCGCGCTAGGGAAACCCCATGTCGCGGGCGCCATGGACACACATAGACAACCACAAATCACACCCAAAGTTACGAGAGAAATAAATGTAGGCCATACAAATATTTGTCCCGGCCCGGGAATCGAACCTGGGACCTCTGCGTGACATGTTAACCGTTCGGCCATAGAGGCAGTAAAGAATGTTGAAAGTGTCGTTATTTAGTGATTAAAGTAAGTTTAAAAATTTAAAAACGAAAAAACATTTTAGAAAAGTAGTTGTGCTAGCTTACAGATGGTTTACAGAATAGTTAACGCGTGGTCAGGTAGTTAAGAATGTTAAACATGTAAATTGAGTAAAAATATCTTCTACTTAGGTTTGGTAGGTAGGTACCTATGTAGGAACTCGTGTATGATAACAAATCAAGGAGGTGATGAATATACTTTAATCTTAACCGAATTTGAAATCAATCTCATATCGTATAAAAGTAAAACCAATATTAGTTTTATGTTCCGTATTAAAACCTAGTTCCTAATGTATAGGTACACCCACAGATCACATAAACCGTGGGTACACCTTTTTATTCACGTTATATTGCGTAGAATCATTATTACGTTGTATTTCTTTTTTTTTAATGAACATGTGCTTTGATGAACGTTGAACGAAAACTTGTAATAAGGGGCTCCTTACCTCCTGTCGTCGATGCCTTCTTTTTTTATAATATCAAGTGACGGGACGAACAAGTCGTGCGTCTGATGGTGACACGCCTATCCGTAACAGTTGCAGTGCCACTCAGAGCTTTAAAACACAAAGATTTGAGGTGCACTGCCACTGCGCCCGTCATCCTGAGACATATTTTTGAGTATGTATTTATATTTGAGTTAACAAGTGTCATGTCCCTGTAATTTCACCAGCTCCCTTACACTTGAAAATTGGAACGCAGTAATGCTCACATTACGGCTTGTCGAGAGTAATAGGTAAGGTGGCAGTACTTCCCTGGACGAACTCTTTCATAACGATCTCTATTACTACAAAGAGCCTCACTCGCCCTCGTTGTCATAGCAAAATTATAATTGTGCTTCAATCAACGGATGCCTACCACTTAAAATAAATTATATTGGGTACCAGCGCTTGGTAGGCTTATGTAGATTTTTATGTAAAAGCTGAGCTAAATACGTATGATCACAAGCTAAGAGCATTTTTCATGTTGTAATAGCAACCTGATAGTACGTAGATATAATAGTAGAAACACTGTAAGTAAAAATCAGAGCCAGCCTTCTTTCCTTCGCCGCAAGGTCTGTTTAGCCTCAGATTCGATAGTTAAGATTTGCTTTGAAGAACCGTTGTAACATTGCTACTACTAAGTAACACATGTATATCTTTCGATGGGAGAGAGGTTTCTAGGTGACTCTTTATTCCTTACGTGGCGAGGCGTCTTGCATACTTTCCAATAAACTGCGCGCTTTAGCCGCCCAGAGTCACGTCGTGTCTCCGCTGCGCCAATGTCAGCCGACGTTACAGCGCTATAAAATGTTGCTGTCATGTTCCGCTAAGAAAAAACCTATAGGTGCTAACACGCACAAAGCGGGAAAATTCAAACATGCTTTCACAAAGTTTGCGCCACCAATGTGTAACTCGCTTACGTAGCTAGCTTACGTTACGTAGATAGCTTACTTAGCTTTCTGGGTCGTTCGTACGTATACACTGAGAATAAATGGTATCTATATACAAATAATAGCAAATTCAAAGACTACGTTTGTACGGCGATCCGCCGCCAAGTTCGAATACTAAGAAAATATGGGTAATGAAAAATCTTGGGAGGGAAACGGCAGTTCTCTGCATTAGTAAATACCGCGCCTTAGGCAGCGTACATCGAAAATCGATGGGGGAGGGAGGGTAGTTGGCGCGTGCGTCCGTGATGCGCCGTCCTCGTGTCGCTTGCAGGCCGCCGCCACTGCCGCACGCCCGCCGCCGACCTGTAGCGCCGCTCGACTTGTTGCGAAGGCCACCTGTTAACACATGGGGGCACCGTGAATCACAGGTAAGTTTACTTGTTAAATCTTTTCCATTCCTCTAGCAGCTGCTGCGAATTTTTCTATAAATTTTCCAAACAGTTTCGTGCGAGCGCGCGCTTTTGCCGCATGTTACTAAGTTGCGTGTTTTCAACTGCGTGACGGCTTATGATGCCGCGCTTAAAATATTTTCTTATGTTCTTTGGGCGGTTTGGCAGCTGGATACCAAGTAGGTCTTTTATTAATACTAATTTTATCTTTATCGCCCTTCAACTTTGAAACATTTTTATAACCTAAAATTTTTACAAAGTAAGTTTTTGATTGTAATTCGGCTGTTCAAAAATTTTAAAGGCACTTGACTGGTTTCTCGCGTAATAGTAAACTGATACTTAGTTTTCCAATGGCGTAATTGTTGTAATGCGATGAGGGCGGGCGAGAGCTTTGTACTTGAACGTGAAGTAATAATAAAAATGTTTAAATTGTTGCTAACGAAAATTAATTGATGTAGAAAAATCGTTCTGAAGTGCTCAAATTTCTTTTTTGCACTCTCATTGAATAATAAATTTTGTCAGCCCCATTTCCGCGGATGCTTGCCTATTGTGATTGCAACTAATCGATAGTACTCATGAAGTATGAAACTTCGCAATTAAACAGGTATTTTGCAAAAATATTTATTTCTTCTCTTGAAAAAAGGTTGAATAAAAAAGTTAGGGAAAAATAAATGTATTCACAAATAATTCTAACATCATCTGCAGATATTCATGTAAAGCCTGAGTATGTATTTACGACGTGCTTTTTGTTATTGATATAACATAACTCCGTAGAGGTTATTGTTCCAATGCGTTTATCGTAACTTTTTTATATTAATAAAAATTTATCTTATCTTTATCGATTTTATCTTAGAAATAAAATGTTTAACATAAAAATAAATATAAAGCTACCACCTTGCCTATTTCTGCCTCCTAGCAGTAACGTGAGTATTACTGCTACCCGGTTTTGAAGGATAAAGGTGCTGGTGACGTTACAGGCACGTGTTACGTGTCAACTTATGTCTAAGCATGACGGGCGCAGTGGCAGTGCTCTTCAAATCTTTGCGATTTAAAGCCCTGAACGGCACTGGAATTCTGGGCAGGCGTGTTGTGAGCAAAAGCCACCAGACGCTTCATAAAAAAAAATTTGGCACAAATGATAATTTTCTGACGTGACACCGTTGTTCTTTTGATGCTAAATATGAATATTTGGCAACATGAGAAAATGATCGGTAAGCAATAAATTATCTATTTTTATGACTTGTAAAATTCCCTGTAATAACGATTTGTTTTGTACGGTACTCTACAGTCTTTGACATACACTTACTGTCTGTTCTAAGGAAAATGATCCTTGATTTGTCGAAATCAGTCCAAAAAGTTTAACTAAGCGATGACCTGCGCTCTACTCATTTATTAATATTTCTTATATATGAGTCTATAATGATATTATAATTTCATACTACACGGGTAAAGATGTAACAAGATCGTTGGTTCCACCGTATAAGTGAGGACATCAATACTTGTACATCCTACTGGAATCAAGAGTGGAACCAACAGTCTGAAAGGACAAAAAGGAGCATTAATATTTTGGGATTTATGTCAATGATTTTGAAAGACTTTAGTCAGGAATACATATATTTTGTACTTTAGATGGTCAAAATCTGCCAAATGCGAGTGCTACTGGGGAACCATTCTCGAGAATATTATGTGACGCACAATAACCCGAATGTTCAGTTTTTCTTTTGATACTTTGTTTACAATGTTTTCAAAAAATACGGAATTATTACTCACGATTGCATTGTTTTCTTTGTATTTTCTTTGTTCTCTGACCAATAGTGTTTTTAGAACATAATTTTCAGATATATTTTTGCGTCACCATTGCAATTTTATAGGTATGGCGCACTATAAGTTTCCGGAATGAATAAGGAAAAAATACTATATAAATGTTTAACTTTTTTGTTGTGTTGTAACTTAGGTTTTTGCGATTGTTACACATAGGAAATGAAACTATTTTTCCGGATTTAAATCGCGTACATTTGTTTTTTCAAACAAACCGATGTTTCGGGCCCTTTACAGGTCTCATGGTCACGGTTGACTGGCAGTCTGTTTGAAAAAACAAATTATACGCGATTTAAATCCGGTAGAATAGTTTCATTTCCTGTACTATAAATGGTCAGAAATGAATTTGTTGTTTCTCAAAATATTATCCGTTAGTGTTAATGCATTTTTTCATACGAATGAACCAATTTTTAAAACATTTATGCCACTCCTTCGTGACAATCTGTGAAAGATATTTTTCATACTCTTCGGCAACCTCTTCAGGTGTTGAAAATCGTTGACCGCGTAACTTGTTCTTAATTTTTCGAAATAAACAATAGTCACAAGATGCTAGGTCGGGAACGTATGCGTGATGGCTCATAAGGTCAACGTTATTCACCTTCAAAAAGTCATTATCTTTATTATATAATATTATATTAACTGGCGTTATCGTGGTGCAAGATGATACGGCCTTTACGGTTATTTTTACGGAGTTTGTCAATAACTTCCGGTAAACAAATGGTCGTGTACCAATCACTATTCACGGTACAACGATTCTATGCAGCAATAGAAGCCACGTGTCCAGTATTATTAAAAAAATAAGCAATCATCCGCTTAGAGACACTTTGCACGCGCGCCACTGTGGTTGGTTTCGGCTCATCTCGAAAGACCCATACGCTCGATTGCTGCTTTCTTTCGGGATCTTGACTATAAATCCATGTAACATAGTAACAGGAGAAGAACTCCTGTTACTATGTTCCATACCAAATTTGACGCCCCTTCGTTGAATCTAGTAAACATGGCATTGCACCAAGTGACGCGATCCGTTTTTTGAGCCTCACTCAAATTGTATGGGATCCACTGAGAGCACAGCTTTTTCGCGCCCAAATGTTTGTGTAGTATTAATTGTATTTGACTCATTCCTATGCCTAAAGATGCCCGAATCTCATGGTATGTCACATGCCTGATTGTTTTGATCATACGGCGCACAGCATCGATGTTTATGTTGTTCATAGCAGTGGACCGGTGACCATCACGAAATTTGTCACTGAGATTCACACGACCGCGTTAGAATTCTGCAAACCAGCTATAAATAGTTATAAATAGTCGTCTCGCATGGTGCTTCATCGCCAAAAGCAGTTTGAAGCCGAGGGGAGCTCCGCTAAGCTGTTAAGTTACACTTAGAGTCGTGGAAAATCATACTACGAAAATTTTCACGAGTTAAATCAATGGTTATGTAGGCAACCAATTTCTAAAATGACGCCACAATGTAAAAAAACAAAGTGATTCAGATGAAACAAACTGTATTCTACAGCCAAAGAGTTTCATTTTCAAGTGTTGTAATTACTTTTTAAATATTGTTTTTGTAAGTTGTCAGTTTCGGAAACTTATAGTGCGCCCTATGTTATTGTCAGCTTACGCAAAATGTATTGTGGAAACCTAATAGTTTCGATAATAATTGTTGGTGTTACTTTTTACAGTAACTTAAAAGGTTTCATATTTTGTTGTCTTGATGAACCCAATGAGTAACATAAGAATATCATGGAAGAATAGCATAAGTTGACATGGAGTCACGTCAAGTATGTTTATTCCTCTATTAGAGGCAGAAAAGTATAACCTACGTCCTCTCCAATTCTTGTAACTCTATCTACAATATTAGTCGATAGAGTTAAAAATTGGAGAGGATCTGGGACATATTTTTCTGTATCTAATCGAGCAGTAAACATTTTTGACTTAACTCCACTTATGCTATTCTTCCATAAGGGGTGCGAAATGTGTTATAATATTACTAAAAATAAAATGTATTTCCTATCTACCCTAGTATGGGCTGGTTTACTGAGACGGGGACTATCTATGGTACTTGATTTGTGCCAGGAATATAATTGTATCTGGAGCTGACGGCACGAATTTTCCCGATACCAAAGCAGATTCCATTGGGATGTTTAGATTAATCTTAATAATTTTTCGCGAATTCAAAATTATTTTAACAATAAGGTTAGTGGTTGGTGGTTAAATATAGTCTGTATAAATATAGTCGGACCTTTTAAACACATCAAAAATTGTGTTGAAACAATTTTTAGGGCATGTTGAACATCCTGTTGTTGTATCTGAAAATTCAGTTTTATCTGTAAAAGTTTACAAAATATTTAATAAACATTTTAATATTCCCATGCTGCCTACCAATAAAAGCTCAGAGCGACAATACGCCACGTTTATAAAAATGGAATCATGTACATTAGTACATACATTTTTCACGATAGACATGTCTTAAAAAGCTGCAAATTATTCTTACTTGTTCTGTGTCATTGACCATTTCATTAGCATTTTAAAAATACCTGTACTTGTAAAACTACTTAGGTATTTATCAAAGCATGAGTTTTCGCCGTCACCCCTTCGTGCTAAATTTTAAAGCCAAGTTCACACAATTGTGATTAGCTCTCTGGGCGTAACGTAACGTGATACGGTAATGTATGCTATTCATTGTCATTATATTGTGGTAAAAAGTTGTTTAGCTTCGGTAGTAAAAGAATTCAAGATCAATTTACTTCACAACCGGGATAGACTTATTTTCAGCAATAGTGAAATATTTGCAAACATTTTTTGGTAATTATATGTTTTTTGAGCGTTAAATGATTCCTGAAACGCTCTCCCAAATTTGCCGTGTACGTTGAAAACAATAACAAATACAGTGAATGATCTCTCAGTATGTATCTATACATACATACGAGCTGACATGCTGGTACTTTAAATGTGGTCCAAATATATTTTTTTTATGTAGAGAACGTCGTCGCTGCCCATTTAAAATAGAAATCAATAGTTTAAAATGGTTACTATTTTTCTATGCTAGTTACCAAAACCATTTGATAATTGACCCATTAAATAAATAAAAAAAAATGCTAAGGACGGACTGACTGAGGGTGTGACTATTAAGGTAGAATAAATGATTTTCGTGTTTATCTTTATATTGTACCGTTGTTTTAGACCTTTTGGTGATATTTTATTTATTCACCAAAAAATTAAAGCTTTCAAATAATCCCTGATGGAAACCATTTACTGTACAGTCTCAGAAATTGCTAAACGACCTAAAATCTCCCTGTAGGAATTTTCCACATGAAAATAGTGGAGTAATTATTGCAACGTCTTTAGAAATTAACACCACACACGTGTGATTGACTAAAAACCAGAACTGACAATGTCTATCATAAATAAAAATAATAAGCGAATGTAAAGGCGGGACTGTGGACCAAAATCAGACATCAGAAATTAATTAAAATAGTTTATTAAAAAAGTAAAAATGTTATTTCCAGCCTGTGATAAGTTTTCGTATTGTCTCAACCCTCACACTCACACGATCATAAAACTATTTTTAATTAAGCATTATCTGAGAAAAGTAGTAATTGAATTTATAATTTAAGTTGAACGATTTTTAATAAATAAAGTTTAACTATGTTCAAATATCGATTATGGCACCAATTTTTAGCGACTTAGTACATGTTATGTTAATTTCTAAATACGTAACAATTATACCACTACACTTTTATGCGTAGACAATCTTAAGGAACTTTTAAAGGCTATCTGGAAATTCCAATAGTACCTTTTTTTTTTCAAGATTTGGAACAAATTAAGATTTTCTTGTAACAAAAGTAAAAGGCAACAAAATATCTAAGATAACGGTGCACAAAACCAACGATCTAAGAATAAACACAAAAATGGCTCAATAAATACTAGGTACATAGCTAGAGTAGTTCCATTTATTATTTGATCTACTGGAATAGCTTTCATTCTAGGGAGGTTTTGGTGAGTAGAGTATAATTTTCTTTTAATAATAAAGTTAAATTAATAAAAGTTCTTTTTCATTATTAAAATCAAATATTTACATATATATTATATTATATATACATATAAACTATTATCAAACACCTATATAGACCACATGCCGTTTTTCAGTTGGATTCGAGCAAAATTTTATCTGCATCCAAAAAACAAAAAAAAAATGTCGAAAAATTAATGTTGATCTCAAATCATTATTAACGAATAAGATAATAACTTCGAGCTTTAAATATTTAAAGCTCGAAGTATATATCAAATTTTGCACTAATCCAACTGAAAAATGGCATGTGGTCTCTATAGGTGTTTGATAATAATGTGTGGTCAATATTAATTAGGGAATTTATCGACGAACGAAATTAAACGACAGAATTAAATTAGGGAATTTCTTGTACTATGGTACCAGAACTACGATAACTCTTGAGGGTAATACCCAGAATATCCAGACCAGAACCAAGTTAAAAATATTCTTTTCCTAAATTGGCCCAAATAGGTAATCGAACCCGGAACTTCCTCATCAAACGCCCATACTACTAACCGCTGTGCCAAAAAACACGCACGCACTATAAACACACCCCGTAATCTAAACCCGACCACGCGCCGCAGGTCGAGCCCGTACAGGACTCGTAATTTATATACATCATTTAAATTTAAATTTTAAACATTAAAGAGTAATAGTAATTGTTATTATTATTAAAGAGTAACGTTTTGAGCCACGTCAAGTTTGTGAACGGTGGAAAAAAACTGAATTATTATTAAAAAACAAGAACCCGACTCGACTGCACCATCGCGCAGTGGTCTGACGCCTCAGGGTGCCCAAGTAACGCGCGGCGACACGCGTCGGCTGCAACCAAGCGTCGATGCGCGACTCCATATTTGCATAACACAAATTTGTACCTTAAGGTTCAACTCACACTGGCGCAGAGTCGAAGCGTCGCGTCGCGTCCTGTTTTTCAACTACAACGCTTGGCGATTGACGACACTTGCATTAGTGCGCCCGGACCACAGTGTGGTCGGCGTCTGACGCCTCACTACGCCCAACTAACGGATTCAGACGAGCAGCTTCGCGCGTCTATGCGCGTCGACGCGCGTCGTCTATGCGCGTCGACGCGCGTCGTCGCGCGACTCCATATTTATGTAACACAAATTGTACCTTAATAATGAGAAAATAGAGATGAATATGCTATAGGCGAAAAATATGACGCTTCGACTCTGCGCCAGTGTCAGTTGAGCCTAAGGGTTGCCTCACATTGCCGCCGGGCAGCTTAGCGCAATGTGTCGCGACGCTGCAATAAAACGAGGAATGCAACATAAACTTTATCCTCTACGAGATAAGGCAACGAACAATGAAAACGAAGCTGCAGTAAGCGGCGCCGGGCTGCAGCGGGCTGTAGCGGGCGCACTTTATTTAACATACAATGTAATATAGAACATATTATCTGCCATATAAAGTATACATTTCGAGTTCTTAGGTTTTCGCGATTGTTACAGATAGGAAATGAAACATTTTTTTCGGATCTAAATCGCGTGTATGGGAATCTTTCTTTGAATAATTTAAAGATAAGGTATTTAATTAATAACTTTTGTAACAATAGTGAAAAATAGGATGATTTGCATTAATATTATACATAAGTGGTTGTAGACTTTACCGTCCCAGTCAGTCACAAGTGACTATGGGATTTGAAGGGTCCCAAACGAATTGGTTTGTTTGAAAAAACAAATGTGTGCGATTTACATCCAAAAAAATAGTTTAATTTTCTAAAGTATACATTTCATCTAACAAAAGAGTAGAGCCGCGTTCACCCTGGATGACGCAGCCTGGCTCCGTCAGCTTATCCCGCCTCGGGCAATACAAAGTGTAACTTAGCTTCTTAACAATGAGGTAAGGCAGACTGCGTAGTAGATGTAATATAATATAGAATTCCATTGGTACTAAATTTAATAAAGTCAGTATTTTTTTGAATGCAAAGCCGCACTGCATCGTGCGGTGCCGGTGGTTATCTGACAACAGGGCAGACAAAAGCTAATACAGTTCTTTTTTTAATTTTTCCATCAAGTTTACCCACAACCTAGGTTAACACCACTTTAGAAAAGTTCATATCCCAAATTGGTTCTACCGGGAATCAAACCAGGAACCTTCTAATCCAGTACCGACAGTGCAAATCATTGGGCAACCGAGATCATTTTATTGGGACCATTAAATATTATTAGCATGTAAAATCTACAAATTGCTTAAACACGACCACCCATTCGAACAGCACATTTACGTGAGAAGAAATATTCACCTTATTTAGTAGATTTGAAGTTCTAAACTATACTGCATTTTATAAAGTGTGCTTGATGCATCTTCGTTTTCAATTTTTGTTTAAAGACGCAGGATCACCGCAAGCATTCGTTTGTAATGAAATGTTGCCTTATCTTGTAGAGAATAAAGTTTATGTTCATTTGCTCGTATTAATGCAGAGCCGCGCTAAGTCGCATCAAGTCGCAATTCCGGCAATATGAGACAACCCTAACTTACTGAGCGTTATTTGAGCAATGTAGAATGCACTATTCATGCGATGTGTTTTGTTCCATACCTACCCGCTTAAATGAATTATTAACTATGGTCATAGACATGCTTAGGAAGATGTTCGCTTAACTGCAGAAAATATAACTCGATTGAAACGAATAATAAAATATATTTTAAAAGAAATATAACTTGGATTTTACTAGGAGCGTGGGCGGGGATAAACCAATAAGCTGTATTTTATAATATTTTCCCCCTGATGCAGTTGGGTAAAAAAGAAAAAGAATTGTAGCTACAGCTTGATTAAAACTTGTTCGTACAGGAGGATTTAATTATTCGCGAAGATTTTCTAATGAAATCCAATAAATTGTATCAGCACGGACATTTTTCTATTCAGCTCATCCATTCCTTCATAAACGAAAGCCTTAATGTATCACTATCATATAAACATTGCTCGAAGAGTACAAGGTGTCAAAAAATGTTCCTCCCTTTTTAACCGACTTCAAAAAAAGGAAGAGGTTCTCAATTCGACTGTGCTTTTTCTTGTATGTATTTTACGCGATAACTCCGGTATTTGTCAACCGGTTTTCATGATTCTCTTTTTGTTGGAAAGAAGGTACCTCCATAGTGGTCCCATTTAATTTTGAAAAAATCATCCACTTCTAAGAGTTCACGCATGAAGATTCATTTTTATAAATACCGCCTAAATTTTATTATAAGGAGCAATTATTTTAATGGTTGATTTTGCTATTCTCCAATTCAAGCCGTTTTTCTCTCTCAATATACTTTGAGTAGTGAGAACCTACTTTTGTTATCTCCTGTGGCAAGTCCCGTGTAGTGGCGAACTAGGGGTTGAATCCGGGTTTGCGCACTTTCCGGTAACCAATTTTAATAAAACTCGGTAATTATATGTGATTCCACGTACTTTTGAGGTCGGTTTTTTAGTACTCTGTACTGAGATTATTGATAATATTTCTGAAGTCTTTGTCTGAAGTGTTTGTCGGTTATAAATATGATCACCACTTTTTGTGAGGGGTACCATTTACAAAGACAGCCATTTACAGGTTAATTATATATTGCAGTAGCGTCTCTGTGTGAATACGCAAATCGTATCGGTAATTATTGTTTTGTTGCGACTACCTTACAGATGAATGCGTGAATAATACGAATTTGCTAAAGACATCTAGGCATTCACGGGAATCTCCACTGGTGGCTCAGCTTTGTACCACCTAAACAGATATACTAAGTGGCTCTTTATGATTATACTTCCACGTCGTTTTTGGCTCCATATGAAGCCCCACAGGTTTTATTATATTATTAAACGTAATGATATTGTGTGTTGTCAAAATTTATTAACGATTGTAATTTGTAACAAAATAACCTGAGTTTAATGACCTCGTAGTGCATGGAACATTTTGTGACCAATGATCTCATATACTTGACACATGACATAATGCACAATGCCAAAGTATGACGTTTAAAAAAAACCTCGTTAGTCACTAATATAGTCTCACTTCTACGTGTGGATTTGATTTGTTTAGATTGTGATGAGCTTTCATGAATTAAGTGTTTTATTGCACTTTGTTTGTTTATAATGTATTAATATTCTATATAGATTATATTTTCATACACTCGTTCTTCGGACACGCAGATTAATTAGAAAATGAAATTACAAACTTAAATTCGAATTCTCTATTTTTTTAAAGCGTGTTAAAAGTATTTGCCTCGATGCAGCTAATGTACTCGCAACTGTGCCCAAGAGTTGCGTTGGTCTACACCGGAAAACATTACAACCACAACTTAAAATGTTTCTGGCAGGTGAAATCGGCAAAAATGTGGAAAGTACCCTCATATCGTCAACGAAGAAACCAAGTTGCTTTCATATTAAGAACTACAAAATCATTTCAGAATCCGTCACCATTATAACTTTGTACTGTGCACTGGATCATATTGAATTTAAGTACTGCGCTACAAATCTCATTCTCTGTATACGAGAATCGTATAGGCAGAGTAGAGTACAAGGTAGATAAATAAGGCACCTTTGTAACATGTTCTGTCTGCGCAATACACATTCAGTATTATAACGACCGTCTACAGAAATTCGGATCAAAGAGCCTTGTTGACTTAGAATAATAACGCATAGAATGATAGTTTCATAAAAACGAACTGTCACAAGTGAGGCAAAAATCAAATTCATGTAGGCACAAATATACAAATAATGATGCCATGGAATAACATTTCCCTCAAAAGTGGGGAAATTGTATCTTGCTTAAGTTAGAGGTGCCTACAGATTTGTTCGATTTTGTCGATCGTTATTGTCGATCAGGTGCCTACAGATATGCTCGATTTTGTCGATCGTTGCTGTTGATCGCCAACGTCAAGTGACAGGAATTTTCAAAAATTTATTTTTGGTAATCCTTATGGAAATGGCATTTATATCTGAATACACGAAGGCGGACACGACTTTTCTCATTTCTAAATCCAAGATGGCGGACACGACTTTTGAAATAAATGCAATATGGGTATCATTTTCGAGGTATTTATACAATACAATACAATACAATATGCTTTATTTTCTCTCATTAAGGTTGTAGTTACAGTGTATGAATACATTAAAAATACAATTATTAATTACAAAAAATAAAAATAACAAATACCAAGTGCCTTAGTGAGAGCTGGAGTCTGTACTAGGTTGGGAACCTGTGTTACAGATCACCAGGCTCACTCCCTCTTAGTGTAAGAAAACGTGACATAAACTTAATACAAAAAATACAAATAAATTACAAAATAAAGCATGGGCTGTCTAGTGCAAAAATGTGTGTGTGTGTGTGCATTTGTGCGTAAGTGGGTGTGTGTATGTGTGTATGCGGGTGTGTGCGTGAGTGCGTGCGTGCGTACATGTGTGTGCGTGTGTGTGTGTGTGTGTGTGTGTGTGTGAGTGTGTGTGTGTTAGTGTGTGAGAGTGTGTGTGTGTGTGTGTGTGTGTGTGTGTGTGTAAGTGTGTGTGTGTGTAAGTGTGTGTGTGAATGCTACCTATTTCAGTAAAGTAAGTATGTTTTCAGTCGACTCGTAGTCGAGAGTGGTCAGCCAATAAGTAATAACTTTTTTACATTCCGCTCTGCACAATGAGTGAATATTAAGGATTTTGTTTAATTTATTATATACATATCCTCCTAGAAAATAAAAATGACGTTGAGCTAAGCTAGTGGAAACACTAACTGAGGGACAAACAGTATGTTTACGACGTACGGAGTACAGTTTATTAGGGTCATAGGGGATAAGAGTGTGCGTGGTCAAAGCTATTTGTAGAACAAAAAGCTGTCGTACTGAGAGGACCTTACAGGTTTCATAAAGGTCAGTGGTCGGGAATCTGTAGGGGAGACACCAGCCTACCTTGAGTATCGCGCGTTGGGTGCGTTCCAGCTTAAGAAGATGCGACTTGGCGGAGCCACCCCATGCAGAGATGCAGTAGGACGTGAGTGATTGGCAGAGGGCTAAATACACAAGTCTCACAACTTTCACATCTGCGACGTGGCGAAGACGTTTAAAAATGAAAATCAATTTACGTAACCTCTGGGTCAGACCGTCAATATGATAGCGAAAGGAAAGTGTGCTATCCAGCTGGACACCCAGATACTTCAAACAGTGTGTACGGACTAAAGACGGACAGGAGCAGGAATCATGTGAAAAGGATGGACACGAGTGTGCAGTTATCGAGAATGCAGAGGAGGATGGTATACCACGACTTGTAAGAGAAAACGTGAGATACATGGTTTTTTCCACGTTGGGGGTGCTCATTACGAATATGGCACTCATTTCTAAATCCAAGATGGCGGGCACAATTTTTCATATAATGGCAAGTTGGGGATCGTTTTCGAGGTATTTGGGGGTGCTCATTAGGAATATAGCACTTATTTCTAAATCCAAGATGGCGGATATGACTTTTCAAATAATAGCAAGTTGGATGTCGTTTTCGAGGTATTTGGGGGTGCTCATTAAGAACATGGCACTAATTTCTAAATCCAAGATGGCGGGCACGATTTTTCAAATAATGGCAAGTTGGGTGTCATTTTCAAGGTATTAGGGGCTGCTCATTCCGAATATAGCACATATTTCTAAATCCAAGATGGCAAAGAATTAGAAGAAGAAGAATTAGAAGTCTTGTCCCCCATCTTGTATTCAGATATACATGCCATTTCCTTATGGTTTACCAAAAATACATTTTTGAAAATTGTTGTCAACCATCTTGGATTTAGAAATTAATGCTACATTTGTAATAAGCACTCTAAAACTCCTCGAAAACGTCTATAATTCTCGAACGTTACTGTCGATCGACAATGTCGAGCAAATCCGTAGGCATCTTATTAAATACTACCCAATTCTTATTTAACTCATATATGAACAAAAACCTACAAGCGAGTTTAAGTGCGACTATCGAATTTGAATATATAAATAGCCTGATATTATCTGTGGGTATGTTTATATGAAAAGTACACGATAACAATTAAGAACCTGAACCTGAAAGTTATTTATACACGATTTTGGAGAACTGACGATGACTTTCTAGTCAGTGTTAGTTTCCTGAAATAATTTTAGTTAAGAACGTTTGAGTCTGGGCAAGACATTTTTTTAAAATGAGTGTATGATGAACAAGAATAATGATTTTTCACATGAAACTAATGAAGGCAAATACTAAATATATTTCGTAAAAATAGCTAACGTAAATTCCCTACAATGTTGTTGCGGCGGTGTACATTTGTAGAAATTTTGCAACCGTCGCGATATTGCCTATTCTCAAAAAATTACGTAATATAATTATTTTGAAACAGAATAGCAAAATGGGGAGAAAAAACCCGTTACTTTGCAACATTTTCGTATCTTGTTGCAACGAAATTAATTTTCTGTTTTAGTGAATATTTACATAAAAATACAAGTTGAAACGCGTTACTTCCTTGTGGAATGTGATGTTAGTGTCTATTTTATATTTCTCTGATCTATTTTTAAACCCAATTACCGCATATTTCGTCATTTTTAGCAAAAATTTTTGAGCTGCTCGCGGTGCAACTTGACCTTGAGCACTGACAGCCCGCTCGCTCGTGTAAGCCCATAGGGCGTCCTACAATTTGCCTCACTTAGCGTGTGCGGGCTAGGTTTCTATGCGTTATTATTCTAAGCTTGTTGAACGTAAGAAGATCACAGATCTATATGTACTTCACAGGGTAGCTAATGAAAATGTTGTCATGGGTCTGCTTGATGGGTCACAATATAGTGTTCCTACTCGATCTATGTGTAGCTCTCGACATACAAGATATGCCGCTACTAAATAGATATTTATAATCTGATTTTTTTTTAATAAATAATGCACACACTCAACATAGCCCCGCTCTAGGGAAACTTTGTTTCGCGGGTGCCATGGACACACACATAGACAACCACAAATTACACCCAAACTCACGAGAGAAATAAATGTAAGCCATACAAACATTTCTCCCGGCCCGGGAATCGAACCTGGGACCTCTGCGTGGCAGTCCGGCGTGGTAACCGTTCGGCCACGGAGGCAGTTAAGATATATTTTCACAAAGACAGTATACAATTTCAAGTTGTCTGCAGCGTTTGTAATTTCCATTAATATTACATATTATTTATTACATAAATAAAAATTATGATCTGCCATGTTAAATGAGTGCTGTTTCCAGTAGTGGATTATTATAATTAGTAATAATAAATCGTTTATTTGATTTAATAAATAATATGAAGTACATTACACTTGAAGTTTAATATCAGACACAGGCAATGTGAGAAAAAAGGCCTTAGCAACAGTTTAGGAAAAAGGCTTAGAGTTTAGCAGTGTCAATGATATCACGTTGCAGTCTGACAATTTAAAATAAAATTCGGAAAAATATCTGAAAAGTACAATTCAAGGGCTCATATTATGTTTTACGTTTGAATATATCTTTTGAACTTTTATTTAGTGCGAATTCTAAAATTAAACTGTATAGCTAAAAGCAAGTTAGCGTAAAACGAGATTTAAAATGGTTGAACGACAGCGAAAAAATATTTAAAAAAAATCTTTGTAGTCCATTGATCTACTTGTAATCCTTTGTTTTAGTTCAGTATCTTCAATTTTTGACAGGTGTCAACTGTCAAATGTGGAAAAATACTTCTGAAACACCGTCATACCTAAAGTGACCTTTATTTTTTACCTTCGCAGCGGGACGCCTGTAAATATATTATTGTTTTAAAAATAAAATACACATTTATGACAGATACGAAATGTTTTAATTATTTTTTTAAAAGAACTAAAAGTATGTAATGAACACAAATAAAAGAAGGAAGTAATCTTGTGTGGTTTGATGGGCTAGCTTTATATATTTTTAGAGATGAGTTTGTTTTCTTTAATACGTGAGGTTTAAATTTTAAATCTATTCCACGGCAGCCGCCGTCAGCCGCACATCACCATCAGCAATATACGGGCAGTACGGACACACAACTAAAAGAACCGGGAAGAAAGGCTTCGGCTCAATTTATATTGCAGCGTAGCGGAGTGGAAACGAATTTTTGTAACGATATTGTACATAGCATAATGAACTTTATATTCAATTGTGTAACGTACAAACTAGATACAAGCCAAAATTTTTCGCGGAATGCGCGAGCATTCTCGAGCATACACGAGAATTCCGCGGAAGATTTTGGATCGAATCAGCAGAATTCTCGAATTTCTAAATGTGCTTGTTGCTGATCATTGTATCAATAATAACACCAAACTAGTGGAATACTTTTACAAAAAAAAAAAAAAATGAAATCAATCTTAGCACAAGCTTGTGCCGCTGAGACTAAAACTAAGTAGGTACCTACTCGTTTTAGCAATTGTAGCTCGTGTTAAAAACATGAACGCTTACATTTTGTTCTGTGAAGGCATCTACTTCAACAAAAATGCAATCGATGTTGCAAATAATCACTTCATTTTCCCCTTTGCACTATCTCGTATATTTCAATTAATATTGCTCGTTTGTACCGAAAGTGTAGACGAGCGGGCGTATTGCGTTTACCGAGGCGTAAACTCGTCAGTACATATGAAATACCTTCACCCCTTTCACTCAGTACCTAGGGCTAGACCAGACACCCCTATGTAAAGGAAGCTACACGAGTACACATAACATACTTCCAGATATAGAAAGCGCATCATGCTATCGAATGATGTCCATGTTACTTTGTATTACAAGAATGCAGGAGATTCGTTATCCGATTTAATTGATCGACGTAACTTGACAAGCATGTAGTGTACTCACCAACAGCAAACGGTATATGAAATGCCTTAATTGGACAATGGGACCCACGCGCCGCTGTCTGGATGTACTATGAATGTAGTTGAATAACGCTTACTTTGGAATTTCATGATTGCATTTTCTCTGTGGTTTAATTATCAAACGGTATACCAAAACTTTTTTATGTCCATTGTAGTGACCATGTAGGTGCTTATTTTAGTAAAGTTAATTATTATACTGTATCGACTTATGTACGGCCCCCTTTATAAAAAAATAATATATATTTCGATTTTAGAAGTACATACTTAGGTTTTTTCTAAAAACATCTAAAATTTAATATTAAGAATTTATAATTTCTACATTTTTTATACAAAATGTATACAACACATTGTTTGCACATTGCACAACAATGAACCTTACTGCCAGCGTCTTGGGTAGGTATTCGAAGTTTATGTCGAGTTAGTCCGTCGGCAGACTTACCCTTTATCCTGAGTGACCCCATCTAATGTTTATTAATGTACTCGAAAATAGACGACAAAATAGGATTTTCAAAATTTATGAGGGTTTTTGGTCGCGCAGTTTAAAATAAATGCACATCTCTTTCTCTTACACGGAACCATAACTAGACTACAATAATTTGCTTCAAATACTTGTACGCATAACTAACCTGTATTGATAATAATTTTGACTTCGCTTTTACTTATTTTTACTTGATCTTTTCCTACGTTAACCCACTTCATCCACTGATAATAAAGTTCAAAAAATTAAATACCGTCCGTTCCCACGAGTGTAATTAAAAGCCTTAGTTTTACACGTATAATGCAATAATTCTTCAAACTCTATTCTCTATTGATGTGTAACAAATATTTGATCGGAGAATGGAATTTCAGTGATCGCACGTTATTGACTAATTTCCCGCCACAATAGCGTGAACCCGAATAAAGTATTTTATTTTGCTTTGGGTATTTCCAGGGGCAAGTTGCGCTCTCAATGCATAAAATTTTTTACCTCACCCTTTGAAATTGGGCTTTGAAAAGATTGAAGCTTAATTTGTTTTGCCCGTTTTGATTTTATCCTCTGTCTGTCTACGCTTTAGTTGAAATTAAAATATTTTACTAAAGTGGAAATTTTTTGAGATTCGTTCCGGTTGCTCTTACTTTTTGTAATAAATGCATATGGATGCTTTCTTTTCAGTTACTATGTGGTTTTTTGTAACATGTTTTAAAATTTTACATATAGAGAACTAAGATCCTATTTTATTCAGTATAAGAAAAGTTAAATAAAATCTTGAATCGTGAAAAAAATATCTTCAATAGCATATAAATACATTTCGTTTTTTAAAAAATAAAATACAACAAAATTTTTAATATCAGTTTTAAGGGGTCGTGATATTGCATACTCACAGGATTAATGCTTGACGACACTTATTTTTCTACTTTGTATTTAAGTTACTGTTATATCTATCGGATTTTTCAATTTCTTCTCTGTCGAGCAAGTTCACATTTTCAAAACTAACGATTTTTATGTATGCACTTAACTTTATACTAGAACTTCATTAACCATCCGGGGTTATATATTGACGGCGGCGGGCTAAAGGGGTAGGCTCACGGAGGGAAGGGGGAGCAATTCGCACGGCCTGGGATTGCGCCTTGGTCACGCGCAGCAATTACTCCTCCTCTGCGGGAATTGGACAGGAGTGGGTGGGTGGCGGAGGTGAAGGGTGAACGATTCGCACGGCCTGGGATTGCGCTTTGGTCACGCGCTGCAATCACTCTCCAAAACTGACGGCCAACGGGGGGGAAGGTGGTCCCTACGCGGGGCGGAAGACGAACAATGTACAAGGCCTGGAGTTTGCCTTGGTCACGCGCAACAGATTGCTCTCAACAGCCCCTCACCCAGTGGAGGTTCTTACGGTAGTAAGTTCTCCAGGAGTGTTTGATAATAATTTGCGGTCAGTATTTATGTTTCGCCTTTTTTCAATATGGCCGCCATACAAACTTTTTTAGCGACAGATAAAAATTTGCTCTAATTCGATTGAAAATGGATATGTCGGGGTTTCTATGAGTGTTTAATAATTAGCGATCAAAGTTTATTTTTCGCCATTTTTCTATATGGCCGCCATTACAGAGCTATTTGATTTTTTAAAAGAAAGTCATAAGTGCCAAGGCCGTAGGCCGAGATCCGCGGAGGGCGAAGCCTGAAGCGTCCGTACGCCATCGTACGGAGGTAATACGAGAATACGGAGGTGTAATAGATTACGAGTACAAGATCTCACTTGCCGATGTAGTGGAAATGAGATACTTATAATAGCGTTGTTGTATCTCGACCGTCTCTCTGCTAGGTTCCATTTTCTTGGAAGCTATGCCAAAGAGAAGTATTTACGGGGAAACAGCTCCAAAGTACTGCCCAATTTCCTGTAACTACTAAGAATACCAGAGCAACGATAACTCTGAGAGCAAACTCCCATATCTTTCTACATTAGTTTTGATTAAAGTGACCCTCCCTACCTACCCTTAGGGCGTACGAGAAGGGCACTAGAACCTGTGCGCGCACAGGAACCTTATAAGTTCAGGTTCTGACCCCAGATCAGCCAGTGTACAGGGTTGTCACAGACCACTGTCACTTGACTTCATTCGGTTCCTCAAGAGGCTAGTGCCCCGGGTGAGCCGCCCCGGGTGCACGTAGAGTACCCTCCCTATTTTCCAGATAGGTCTAGGAGCTGTAGACACGCTCACTTCCCGTTGCGCATTGCACAACTAGCGGTTGCCACTGTTAAGCCGTCCACTCTGAGTCCAGTACCAAATTTCGTCATTGGTGGTGGAGCTGTAAGGCACGCTCACTTCCCGACGCCGAAAAACGACGTCTCTAGTTCCCAATAACCTAAGCGGCTGGAGGGACCGGAGGATATCTAGCTTACCCTCTTCTAGCTCTCCGGGCTAGTGCCGGTGATGCCAGTCGCAGTATCCTGCGACAATGTCCGGACATAGCTTCCAATTTAAAGGGCAACATGCCCTCAACTAGACCGCTACTAAGACGCGCTAGCTGCTCACGAGATAGGCGCCCGGAAACATGCAAAACCGGGGCAGACAAACATGTCCGTTTCTGCAGCTAACCACAAACCCCAGCGAGTCCATACACAAGTCCGGGTCGGGGCAAAGGCGTATCACTGGCGGAGGGCTTGGCCCGGACGCACGCAGACCACGGTGGGGTCTAGAGCTCGTATATATACATATTATATAATATATATGTAAATGTTAAGCGTGCCCAGGCCGTTATTCCATAAATATAAGAGATATCAAAAAGCTTTAAACTGACATCGAAAGTACGTTACCTAATGAGTAAACCAACATCAATATTTTTTTAAATAAAACTAGAAATTTCCAAAATATTAACGTTACACACTCCCATACATTTAATATGACATTCGTAGGGAGGCATTAGTGGATCTACTTTAAGAGGTAACAATAACTTTGCAGATAACAAAACTGCTATATAATATAATAATAAATATTATATATATAATAAAGTAATAAAATTATCTTTCAATTGAATAAAAATATAATGGCATAGGCAATTATTTGGTCAAGTGTGAGTTGACAATAAAAATGAATAAAACTAATATTTTTTTTTAGATCGACTCAGTTTCGTAAGGTAGATACTTAGAATAATAACGCATAGAAACCATTGACTTACAAATAAATGGACGACGGGTTTAGACCCGTCTAATACAAAAACCACGAAAAAAATGTCACAAATCAACCTATTTAAACGTAGTGACATGTAAAGGAATATGAAAAAGCTAAAACGTTGAATTTAAATTGTAATGTCATCGCAGTACTGTCTAATTTTGCTTGCTTCGCTGTCAGTCGAACAAACAAAGACTAAAGCGTGAATGACGCTCTGTATACGATTTTAACGCCCTATAAGTTCGGACACTTTTTAGCGCGGATCCGACGTCCATATAATTGTAAGTCAATCATAGAAACCTAGTCCGCACACGCTAAGTGAGGCAAATTGAAGCGCGCCAAAAGGGCCTACACGACCGGGCGGGCCTTCAGTGCTCAAGGTCAACTTGCACCGCGAACAGATCAAGAATTTTAGCTAAAATGACGAATTGTGCGGTAAATGAGTGTAAAAATACGTCATACAAACATAAAATAGATACTAACATCACATTCCACTAGGAAGTAACGCGTCAACTTTTATTCGTCAATTTTAGTCAACTTTCAACTTGTATTTTTATATAAATATTCACTAAAACCGAAAATTAAGCTACTACTAAAACTAGCCTACATGAATTTGATTTGTGCCACACTTGTGACAGTTCGTTTGATATGAAACTATTATTCTATGCGTTATTATTCTAAGGGTAGATATTTATAAATTTTTTGTTCGCAGCTTTGCAGATCCTCTTTATTTCTACTCACTAGCTAATACAATCCCTATCTCTCAGTGATCCATGAAGTTATTAATTTTTAATTAAGGTGTTCTAGGAGGAGTGTTACTTGTAGATAAAGGAAATTCAGTTCTAAGTTCCTGCCATGAAGTTGAAAATGTCAATTTGGAATAATTATTCAGTGTTCTTAGTGCTGTGTCTGACGACATAGTTTATGGTTAGTGAAGATGCTGCTCGTAAAACTTTGACAACTTAATAATATCGATTTTGAAGTATTTTATTATAATTAAATTTGCTGAACTTTCAAACAACCGTGCTTCCTGATTTTAATAATAAGAACAGAGTGTTTATAATTTTGCATCTTACTTTTATGAAGCTGTAACAGTAGTGCCAACAAAAAAACTTAGCAAAAACACCGTGAGCTTTTAACCGACTTTAAAAAAAGGAGGAGGTTACATGTTCGCCCGGATGTATGTTTAACATTGAAGTTTATGAAATTAAGTTAGATGAACATAAATTTTTTCAAGATACAAAAGAATAATCATAATTTTTCATTAACAAATTTTTTTTAAATCTACAAGAACCACTTCATGCACCTGCATTTCATTTCATTTTTCAGCCGCTACTATGCCGCTGCAGGCCAAAGGAAACGAAATTAAAACAAATGAATGAAAAAAATCGGCTGTCATTTTGAGGAAACACAGTATTATTTTGGGAATTTTACTAGCGTTCCGCAAAATGTGCCTGTGTGTGTATTTGTCACAGAAGTTTTTACCAACCAACCAACCAACATTGCGACGGAGACCGCACTTTTGCATTCCAACTTTTAAATATCAAATTTGCAAACATTCAAACGTGTTTTTTATCAGGTAGTAAATTTTTCATTTGTTTTGATATCGTTTGAGTGGTCCAAAAAAGGCAAAAAACATTGGTATAAAATGCTGTAATAAGTGTATTGAAAATTGTTTATTCCGTTAACAATTTACAGCACAGTACACACACGCTATATGATTTCACATATAATTATACAATACTTATTAATAAATAATTCAACTTTTTAACTAAGTAAATCAAGTGCTAAAATTGGAATAATAGAGTGTGCGCTGTGCTACTACGGAATCCGTCATGAACTCAGCTAATCGTCTCACTAAAAGTGCTACGACGCTGATTTCAGTGGACCCGGTACCAGCACACATGCGGCACGGAACACAGCAGACGTACTTTACTAAGAAGTAAATAATAAGTATCTTGTCGTGCGCAATAAATTACAATATGATTGAATTGAAATTATTATAATTTGATAAAATTAGGAACGTGTATACTTATGTTTCATTTGATAAAATTATAAATATTAGGGGTTAAAGTATGAAATTGCCGTTTTATTGCAATAGGTTCTTTGAATTTTCATAGAATCTTCATGGTTTGAGGTTTTCGAATGAAACTTTTTTCAAATGGTTTCTGTGATTTTTTTATTTTTTAAATTTGAAACATTTGAATATCGACTTTCAATTGTTTTTGTTATTATATATTTATTTATATATTATTATATATTATATATTTTCTTTGTATTATTTTTAAATTTACATTATAATTTTATTTCAAAATGTAACGAGTCCTGTGTCGGGCTCGGCCTGAGACGCGTGGTTCTGCTTAGATTACGGGGTGCGCTTTTGTGCTCTTCGGTGGCAAAGCGGCTACTACTATGGGAGCTTGATGATGAGGTTCCGGGTTCGATTCCTGATTCGGGTCAATTTAGGAAACAAACATTTCGCACCACTCATGGAAGAATGGCATAAGTGGAGTTACGTCAAAAATTTTTATTTCTCCATTAGATACAGAAAAATATAACCCATATCCTCTTCAGTTCTTGTAACTCTATCGACTAAGATTGTAGATAGAGTATCAAGAATTGGTTATATTTTTCTATATCTAATGGAGCAATCAACATTTTTGACGTAACTCAACTTATACCATTCTTCCATTAGGGGTGCGATTTCTAAGTTGGTTATGGTCTGGGTATTGCTCTAAATCGTTATTCTGATATTCTTAGTACAGTACGTTCTCTAATTTGAGACCGGAAATTTGGTGTGATTGTCTGGCATTTTTTCCCCTAAATATTAGTGTGAGTTCTATTT
>NW_020653200.1:5480121-5571876 GCF_003589595.1 Hyposmocoma kahamanoa
AGTAATGTTTATGGAAAGTCGAAGCCCGTCTCCAGTTACCTTTCTCGGGTATGGTGTCTAATGGGACGTTACATAGCCAGTTGTAAGAGGCAACTGCAGAGCGACTGCTGCCAGGTGCAGCGTCTATACCTGCCGATTTAAGAACAGTTCTTACCCAACCGTCAATTACCGCCCTGGAGACAGGCTTCGGCGTTTCCCGAGTCGTGATGAATAGTTGTTGAAGTGAGCATCTTCTTGATGTCGACAGTTCAATGACCTTTTTTACCTAGTAGACAGGGCAAATTGCTTGAACATCATGAGGGCTAAGTTTCCATCCCGATTGTTGGTGTTGTGCGGTGTCTGTTTTCGAACCAAATATTGGCCACAAAATAATGTTAGTATTATCCTCTTGTGTGTGACCTGGTGAAATGGATAACAATGTTAAATCATGAACTCTCCTTCCCGATGTAAATAATAATATTGTAGCACAACGTCGACACGCTTCGAAAAATGAAATATTAATCGGCACATTGTTTTGAAGCCATTGTACAACCTGTTGCGGGTCCCAAATGGGGACTTTCCTATTAATGGGGCGTGCTACTGAAACAGATTTTAACACTCGCCGCACAAATGTGCCTTGACTTACTTTTTTACTCAAATGCGGTTCGCAAATAGTGGAAACAACAGATTTATGTAATTGTATGGTTGATGAGGCAAGCTTTTCTGTAATATGGAGATCTGCGAGGAACTTGACGAGGTCTTTTGCTTGCGGTGTAATAATGGAAACTTCGTTTTTTAAACACCACTTTACCCATCGATTCCAGGCCGGTTTATATGACAGTAGTAGTAGACAAAGTAGATTTCCGCCACCCGTTCATCAATACGGCCTTCTCTGCTGGGGTCCAATTTTTCAGTAAGGTGTCCCAGCTCCAATCAGCCAAGCTTTCAATATCAAATCGGTTACCTTGGGGAGCGGTAGGTTGGTAGTTACGTCTATAGAGTTCTCTGTAGGTCGTGTATTAGAACTGGCCTGCTGGGGGCTCTGTTCTGTAGATCTGGTCTCCAAAACGACTTTATACAGTGGGTTGACTTTATCCAGACTTTATCCACTACTACAATATACTGGCCTCTGCAACTGTTCAGGTGAGTCAAAACCCGAGGCATGAGTGATGGCGGAGGAAACACCCAAGCTAGTTAGTACTCCCATCGCCTGCTGAAGGCATTGTGGAATAGAGCGGCCTCGTCCCACGGGTCTAGGGACGCGTAATGGGGAACTACTTGGGCTCGCGCTGATGCGAAGAGATCCACCTGAGGTATACCGAATTTTTGAAATATTTTGTCTGTCGCTTCTGGTAGGAGATGCCACTCTGGTATCGATTTGCCTCGAGACAGTCGATCGGCCACACAGTTGAAACGTCCTGGTAGATGTTGATGAGTAACTACAATCTGTAAGTCTTGAATTAGTTGACATACCTCGCGGGTTTGACTCATTAATTTTGATGACTTCGTGCCCCCTTCGTTCCTTAAGTACGCGAGAGCCGTTACATTGTCTGACTGAATCAGCAAACTGGCCCCGCGTAAGCCCTCTGTATTTGATTCTATCGCTCTCTTGAGCGCTACTAGGTCCTTGAGGTTGCTGTGACAAGTTTGTTGGTAAGGTTCCCACGTCCCGGCAAGGCACGTGTCGTTTAGTAGGGCTCCCCAACCGTAATTGGAAGCATCGGTTACTAGGTAGTGAGTAATCTGTGGTAAATGAATCATAGAAAAATCGCTTACCGCACACCGCCACCACTGTAGATCCAACAGGACGTCTTTCGGCAACATGTATTGCTGCCTTGGATGCTTTCCCTTGCGTAGCGTGCGAAGGTGACGTTGAAAGTGGCGGCAATGTAATCGACCCTGTGGCACTACGTAATTGGCAAAATTTAATCGCCCCAGAACGGACCTCGCTTCGCTGAGAGAGCAAGTCTTCTTCAAAAGAAGTCGCTGAAACTCCTTTTGTAGTTTTACTATCTTCTTGGGAGGAAGATATTTTTCGTTTAAAGAAGTTTGCCGCTGAAGCAAACATCGATCTTGATTGACGATCAGAACATCGTCGAGATAAACTACAATACGTACACCCGCCTCTCGCAGTCTCTGCGCCACAAAGTTTGTTAACATTGCAAAACACCTCGGGGCACATGCTATACCGAATGGAAGGTAGGTCATTTGGTAAAGTACATGTCTGAATATTAATCTTAGCAAACGTCGGTGAGGTGGCGTGACGTTTACGTGAAAATACGCTTGTGACATATCAACTTTCGTCATCCAGTCTCTCGGTTGCAGAAAATTTGGAATCTCGAAGTGATAAGGTACAATTTCTTTATTGTTATATAATTGTTTAGATATTTCAAATTGAAAATCGGTCGGAAGGAAAGGTCTGCTTTTTGAATTAAAAACATCGGTGACACAGAACTGGGACTAACTTCCGCTAGTTCTAAGACTTTTAAATCTAACATTGCCCGAATTTCTGCAGCCATTTGGGGAGAGTCTGGTGTTTGGTAAGTATCCAAATCTGGTATCAATAGAGGGGGCTTTCTTATAAATGGTATTCGAAGATTGGAAATCATTTTCAATATAACTGGAGGAGCTCTTAGAACCACCCACCTGTGATAAAAGTGTTGTAGGCGCCCGCTTCGAAGCGATGTGAGTCAATCATAGCGGCGTCTCTTGGAATCGATGTGACGACACTCGTGAGACCTTCTAGGCTCGTGCTTTCGTTTTCCACGAGACGCCGCCTACCCCCTAGGCTTTGAACTCCCTGAAGGCTCTGTGTTGGGTGTACGAAAAGGTTGTATGAATTGGTTTTTCAAAGGGAATTGGATCTGACCTTTAGATGTAGACGAAAAAGACATTTTTTTTTCCGGTTGTGGTTTAGCAAGCACTTTCGCTGGACCACCATCTCTGTCAAGCAATTTAGAAAATTGTTCTGGTTCAAAAAAATTCAGAAGATGGGGGTATCTTTTTGAATTTTTCTACCGTATAATTATTTTGAACGGACTTCAATAATTCATTTCTTCGATTATTTATTATTGACGCCCTTTTCCCACAAATAATCTGCATGATGTCGTTGGAAATTTTATTGTATGTTTTATCTTCGTTAAATAATTCCTTAACTTTGCTAGAAAATTCATCGTAATTAATTACCTGAAGTTCTCGTACCCATGAAAGTAAGGAAGTAACATTCTGTTGTAAAATATTTCTTTGTAATAATACAGCGTTAGACAATGCAGATAACGTACGTTCACAAGAGAGCAGAAATTTGTTTTTATCGAAAGGTTTCAGATCATCATTGGATTCCAATTCAACAAAACCCGGTTTAGATAAATAAGTCCTTTGAGTTTCAATGAAATTTATGTTGAGCCAATCAGGGGACCCAAAAAGCTGTAAAGAATTAATTAACTCAAATCGTTCACGGTCAGTTTTGCCTATACCAGTGTCCTTCAGTGTAGTTTGTAGAGATTGGAAGGAAAAATCGTCATCATTTCCTTCAACTGGTGTACAAGATTGTGGCACAGTGGCTAATTGAGGTGCAGTGTCGGGTACTTGCGAGGTACTAGGCTCGGAAACCACACGTGTCTGTTGTTCCGACACCCCCACATTTTGCACATTTTGTTGCATAAAATTGTTCATAAAAACCGTTAGGTCTCTAACCTGTTTGCATAACTGACCAAAAACCGAAATATCCGAATGTAATACTCACTGTGGCGCTAGTTAGCGCGATCTACAGAGCTGTCGTAACTTGGAGATCTCGATCTGGAGTACGAGCGAGATCGAGATTTGTGCCTTCGTCTTTGTTGGTCTCTGCCTCGTCGTCGTCGTCGGCACTCGCCAGTGCCGCCTGTTGTATCGGAATCCATATCGGTACGCAATCCGACAGGATTTCCCCATAATTGTGTATTCGCAACGAAATTCAACAACGCAATGAGGAAAACCGCGTGTCGAGTTTGAACAACGGCCACCGCACCCCCACACTGGTGGAGGGGTGAGCAGCGTGGTGGTAAGGATCCAACGACCAATCGGAGGGCAGAAGAAGGAGAAATTCAGTGTTGCCAGTCGTCAAATCGTGTTTTGTACCAAAAATTCAGCAATAGCTCTCTCATCAAACCCGGACAAGGCGAGGAATGCGCAATTATACCAAGGTCTCTAATGTGATTCACTTTTTTAATGGACTTGTCTTTTAGTTTGTATTCGTAATCGATAATATGAGTTTTGCGCGTGTATGTAATTATGTTACATTTATTAATATTAAGAAATAGTTGGTTGGACTCGCAATACGTATGTAGAGATTTCAAGTCTTCTTGCAATTGATTGCAATCATTAGATAATTTAATCACTTCAAAAAACTTTGAATCGTCAGCATAAAAAAGAAGTTCACTATTTTTGAGGCAATTACTAATATCGTTGACATAGAAAAGAAAAAGAAAAGAGCAATGGTGCGATATGAGAACCCTGAGGTACACCTGAAAGTACCAGTAAAAACCGTGAGCAGTATCCCTTTACGTAGACAGCTTGACTCCTGTTTGTGATATAGGATTTGATCCATTTTAGAAGGTTGCCGTGCACACCGGCTCTTGTTAGCTTTTCGATAAGTAAATCATGATTTATTTTATCAAAAGCCCTGCAGAAGTCAGTGTTTGTGTACACTCTACTACTACTACTCATCTACCTGTGAATTATCATTGAGAGCGTGTGATAGGTGCTACACAAAAGTAGCCATATTTGTGTCAACGTTACGTTTTTTAAAGAATCCGTGCTGTTGTTCAGAGATGTAGTTTCGGTAAACGAAGGACATCTGAGAAGTCACTATTTTTTCTAAGATCTTTCCCAAAACACAGTTTTGAGATAAACGTATATTCTGTAATCTGGTCTCGCATAATGTTTTTTGGTATAGGGGTAATAAGTGATCTTTTTAAACAGCATGAAATATGCATAAATATGAAATATATGATATATGAAATATGCAATAGAGGCTCGAAAAATTACAAGAATGGGCAACGCGAGTACTTTTGCGCAAATAGATATAAAAATAAGGTGAATTTCATCAGAACCCGCACCTTTACGAGTATAACATTTTTGAGCTCTTTAAAGACCAAATCGTATTTAATATTTATCGAATTCATTTGTACGGTTGATTCAAAACTGTTTAAGGGCCAGTCTTTTAGTTCTTTGTCACGAGGAGATAACAAAGACGGAATTGAAATGATTATTGAAAGCTTCACAAACACTACTACTAGTTTACAACTACTACTAGGTCTGTCTCACCATTTATAGGCGTAGAACTCAGCGGTGGACTCTCAGGTGCAGTAGTGTCAACCTCTTCGACGTTTTTGACAGTAGATTCCTTGGGCGTGTCGCTGGAAGCCGGCGGCTCTGGCTCACGGACCGGCGTACTAGGTGGCGTGAGGAGTGTAGCTTGCACCTGTCGCAGCATGATATTTTCTGGTCACTTTCTTTACGATACCTTACGGTAATAAGCCATAACAATTGTTTTATTAGTTTATATGGCTCATTATTCAAAATGATTGAATTACTTAAAAAAATATATATGTATATAAAATCTGTGCGAGCAAAAACTTTTTCAATGTTATGTAAAAAGTCGTTCTTCCACTAACTTGGTGAAAACGCACTGAGCTCTCAGACCGTATTGAACGTGGTTAGGTATCCATAACATTGAAATGATATTTAGATTTTTTTTAAACTATATAACTTCAATAGTAAATGTAAAGTTTAGGGTGTTCTATTACTAAATTATCATTTATTGTTATTAGCTATTACAAAAAATTTATGGTACTCCATTGAACTACCAACAAATTGAAGTCGGGTTAGCGTTAAAAGTGTCCGAACCTAATAGGGTGTTAAAATCGCACACAGACCGTCAATCGCGCGTCAGTCTTCGTTTGTTCGATTGACCAGCGCGCTGGTCGATCATGCAGTACTATATATTAAAAACTTGTAAAAATTACTCCAGTAAAGTGAAAAAACGGGATTTTATATCATATTTTAACTAAACAAATATATTGTGTTATCAATGATCATAGCTATCATTTAAGTGTTATTTTGTACAGTTGTATAGTATTTTTTTATATTTAAATTATAGATAGTAGATATAAATTACAAAAGCAATTAAAAACATCAAATTGCTATCCTTTTACTACACATTGCATGCCCAAAAGGCGGAAAGAGACACAATACGTCAATTTCAAGAAGATTATACATACTTCTTGGTCAATTTCAATTCTTGGAACCACAAGCGATAGAAACATTTCAAAAGAAGTACAGCGTCGCTTTGATTTTAATCTTATTTTAAAATGATTTTTTAAACGTTAGCAATAACTAACAAAATATTGTTGTAATAGTTTTACTTGGGATTATCTATCAGAAGTCCGAAAATACCTTTGCCCGAAATAACGTTTGCTCGAATTTTCGTAATCCGTGATGGATTTTTTAAGGAATATTACAAAACAAACCTACGCTAAGTTATTTTTTTATTTTTAATAAGTATCCAAAATTATCTGAGAGCATAACGGTATTATTATAAATTGGTCTTTGCACGCAAAATTAAGCAGTACTGCAATGACGTTACAATTTAAATTAAATGTTTTAGTTTATTATATTTCGTTATATGTCACTACGTTCATATAGGTTAACTTCGAAATTTTTTGTCGTGGTTTTTATATTAGACCCGACGTCCATTTGTTGGTGGGTCAATGTGGTACTCTCATGTAGTCTGTGTAAAAACAGCTGCACTTACTAGTCGCGTGCTTCCAATGATAACTTCTTTATCAGAGTCAGCGCCGTTTGTGGAGCCAGCCATGCCGTTGCTCTGACTCTCCGATGAATCAGTCTTGCCCACACAGAACAATGATTGCTGCAAGTGCAATTTCCCAAAGATAAAAATTAAAAAACGGTTTTACGCTATGGTCTATCATTATCTAAACCGAACCTGTCATGTTTTAAGGCCAAAAAGTTACAATTATTTTTCAGTTTCATAGATAAATTCCAACGCTTTATTTTTTTACGGTCAAATTTAAATTTATATCTTTAGAAGGAATTATTAATATTATTGGATTGAACCTATACGCGTATTATATATATTTGTTTTTTCAAACAAAGCCACGGTTTGAGCCCTCTTTCTTTGCCGGGCTCAGGGTCAGGGCTGAGTGGTAAGCGATACGACTGTCATAACAGTTGTAGTACCACCAAGGGCTTTAAATCGCAGCGATCTGAGGCACACTGCTACTGCGCCCGTCCCATGTGCCTGTAATTTCGCCAGCACCCCCCGGAACGCAGTAATGCTTGGCAGCAGAAATAGGTAAAGGGGACTACTGCCCTGGACGAGCTCTTTCAGGAGTTACACTGCTACTAAATTGTAAGAGCATCAACTAGTTATATCTAATATTAATTTGATGACTTTACCATCTCATAAAAAAATAGTTTCATTTCCATTGTGTAACTCGATATTAACATTGTTGTTCGAATACCAGATGTAAGATGTCTTCCCATGACAACCGAATTGATACAAAATATGTACGTACAGAAAACCGCTTAGTTTCAGTTTCGCCTGACATGCGTTCTTCGTACTCCCTGTAATCTTCTTGCACAGCACCCGGTACAGACGCGACGCATAGAATGTGCTTGTCGCTTACCGGGAACGACTCTATTACTTCCGCTGGGTTGTTCGCGTCGATTATCTGCAAAATTGATTGTTAGCCTTTGTAGCTTCCCAACGAATATGGATAAAGATTAGTCAATGAAATATGGATACTAAACCTGATACTCTATAAACACTATGAAATATGACATCTAAGACGTCGGTTTTTACCGCACCACACACCACATGAGGCCATGAGGCCACTCGACAAAGTTTTTTTTACAAAGAACCAACAAAATCTTTAATTGAATCAAACAATCAAATTTTATAAACAATTTTAGGAACTTTTATTGCTGCTGCTTAACAATGAAAGATGCTTGTTACAATTTGTTGGTTGTAACAAATTATTTAAAGAAATTAGTACCATGACAACTCCTTTGGTCTGTGTACTGGAGCATATCCAGACGAGGGAGGAGAGGTTTTTCTCGGAACGCTCGACACTGTGCGTGGAGTGCAACTGTCGGTTGATCTGCTCCACCTCCGGAGAGTGTACCGATTGCGCCTTGCTCATTTCATATGCTGCAAACAGGTTTGTGCTTTTTGTCACAAAATGTTAAAATGTTTTGTAGATTATTCAAACTAGTACCAATTTCGCCCAATACTGACGTTTCTAAGATTTTTCTTTAGTTGCAGTCACTAATCGTCTTTTTGAAATTCATCATTAGAAATATGACCCAATCGGTACGAAATAAACCTATATTGCGCAGGATAAACACTTTTAAATGTCGACAAGTTGTTTTTGTACCTTGAATTTTCAGGGTACAAATACTTGTTCCTTGTCGCTTGTCACTTGAATTTTCGTGTGAAATATAAAAAATTTCGAAATGATGTAAGTAATTATTAGAAATCTTTCCAAACAGCGGCGGAAATATAGTAGCAAAATGATACATCGCCAGGGGCGTCCAGTCTGTGGGAACCCCAACCCGCGCGTAGGTAATACAAATTCTTAAAGATACAACTAGTCTTTACAATGAAACGTCAATTCTTTGTAAGTGTGTTGTTAAGCTAGCCGCTTATATACTACGAGCCCTGTACTCCACCTATGGTCGGGTCGAGCTCGGCCTGCGACGCGTGGTCGGTTTCAGTTTACGGGGTGTGTTCATGCTCTTCGGTGGCACAGCAGTTAGTACTATGGGCGCTTGATGAGGAGGTCGATTCCCGATTTATGCCAATTTAAGAAACGAACATTTCTAAGTTGGTTTTGGTCTGAGTATTCTGGGTTATCGTTGATTTGGTATTCATAGTACCTACATAGCACAGAAAATTCGGCAGTAGTTTGGCGTTTTTTCGCCCTAAATACTTCTCTTTGGCATAGCTTTCAAGAAAATGAAATCTAACATAGAGACGGTTGAGATACAACAACGCTATAATAGGTATCTCATTTCCACTACATCGGGAAGCATGCTTTACATTTTTACAATTGTGAGATCTTGTACTCGTAATCTATTACGTCTCCGTATATTATCTCCATTTGATGGCGTGGGGACGCTTCGGGCTTCGCCCTCCGCGGACCTCGGCCTCCGGCCTCGGTACTTATGGCTTTATTTTAAAGAAATTGAAATAGCTTTTTAATGGTGGCCATATTTAAAAATTGCAAAAATATATTTTTACCACTAATTATTGTCAAACAATCTTAGAAATATTTTCGTGCCAATTTTCAGTCCGAGCAAAGCAAGTTTTTTCAATAGCCATTTACATAAAAAATTTCGGCTATATCGAAAAACGGCAGAAACAACATTTTTACCCCAAATTGTGATTGAAGCCATGCCATTTTCAGTCGAATTAGAAGAAATTTTTATCTACCGCCAAAAAAGTTTGTATGGCAGCCATATTCAAACATGGCGATAAAGAAATTTTGACCGCTAATTATTATTAAAGACTTATAGAGACCCCGACATGTTCACTTTCAATCGAATTAGAGCAAATTTTTATCTGGCGTTAAAAAACTTTGTATGGCAGCCATATTGAAAAAAGGCGAAAAATAAATTTCGACCGCAAATTATTGTCAAACACCTATACAGATCCCCACATATCGAATTACAGTTGAATTAGCGCCAATTTTTATTAGTCGTTGAATGGCGGCCATATTAAAAAATGGCGTAAAACCATTTTTGATCACAAATTATTATCAAGCACTCCTGGATAACCCACACATTTTTTTTCTCCCGCCAACGAACGCTTCTAAGGCGGCCATATTTGAAAATGGCGAAAAAACAATTTTGACCACAAATTATTATTCAGCACTTCTAGAGGCCTCCGCATGCCAATTTTCAGTCGAATCAGAGCAAGTCCGTTTCGGCAGCCAATTTTGACGAAAAAAACGCTCATATGACAGCCATATTAAAACATGGCGAATAGAAAATTTTGACCCCAAATTATGGTTAAGGATTCCTAAAGACCATATCAATACCATACCATACATAGCATACCACAGCATACCAATTTTCAGACGGATCGAAGCAAGTTTTTCTTCGCCCGCCATTCTGAATTCGCCATCTTGTTTTTTTTACCCAGGCAGTTGAACACTTTTATTTATTAACCTCTATGACATTCCTTCGAGCACCTCCTACCTATCTCTAATAGTTTCCGTGATAGGAGACTTTGAAATTTGTATGGCGGCCATCTTATTTATTTGAATTTCGAACATTTTTTACTACCGGCGGAAATTTACCAGGGTGTACCTCATAAAAGTGCACAAATATTCCCTCCATATATTATAGTTTTTGCAGGCCGTTGATCACTCTTTCATATTTTCCACATTTAAGTCTTCTCATATTTGATTCTTTGCTTTGGAATCTATCCGCGTACAACGGTATAAATATCTTTTTTTCCACCATATTGGGAAGTATGCGTTCTATTTCTATCAGTCAACTTGTAGCTTTATATTCTTTATATATATAAAATCATATTTGTTAAACACACTCACCCAAGCAAAGAGTATTTTCAGCCTTGTCATCATCCTTGGCGTAGAAGACGCTCTCGCCAATCATACAGCCTCCGTCAGGCGTGCGACCCCCATTCAGATTCACCCCCGCCGCACACAATAGGGTCATACGAGGTTCGCTTTCTGCTATGGGTCTGTGGATTTAAAAATGGCTTTTATTACCAGATAAAAACAAAATAAATTATAAAATGTGTTATTCCTTTTTGTTTATTGGATACTTTTGACGGTTCTCGATATCCTAGTGCAGTTAAAACTTAATCATTCTGAATGTCAAGACATATTTGGTAAATATGACCAGCAATTTTTTTAATTCTGGCTGTTCCCAAATAGTGTGCGATGTCGCAGTAAATATAACTCTTTCTATATTACTAAACAATACGTGAAATACGTAAGCATAAATTTTAGATTAAGAAATATGACTATACCTCCTGTGGCTCACCGTTCGTTCCCTATTGGAGACAAGGTATCAATTTGCTCTCACCTGCAGAATACAGGAACGGGTACAGGGACTCCACCCGAAGAGAGCGAGGTACTGGGTCCCTTCTGACCTTGCTGACTTTTGCCAGGAAGGCTCCAGCCATAAGCCTGCGTGCGACCATCCTCTTTGCGGACGTGTGCTCTCACCTATTATACAATTTGTATTTGAATGTTAGCAAATGTTTTACAAAATTATTGTCTACTTATACTGAACTATAATATGATTATATTCTTTAAGAAAAGTAAGTAGTACCTATTAAACATTAAAAGAAGCCGCAAGTTTTCTAACCTGAACTATTTTAATATGCAATCCAGAAGAACTAAAATAATTTATTTCCACATTTAACCATTTTTGAAATGTTACAGGACAAAAACAAGCAGGTCACTCACCTGATAAAAAGCTTTGCTGAAGATACAAAACTTGCCAATAGAAAATATACAAAAGCAACCCACAAATTATAACTAATTTTAAGATTTGTGATGAATTGGACGTTTCTGTTTTTTAGTTAATCCATGTATTTACATGTCGTACTGTTTAATAAAAACTTATAAAAATTACATATAAATTACAAAAGTAATAATCAAATAGCTAACTGTCCTTATCCTGTACATTGTGTACGCAAAAGACAGAAAGAGGTCAATTATAATATATATTAAATATAATAATAGCGTCAATTTCAATTGTTCGAACCACAAGCGGTTGTAATATTTAGAACAAAGAAACTAAACTGGCTTTGATGTTAATTTTATTTTTTTTAATTACTTTTTATTAAATGTTGGTACTAACTAAAAAATATTGTTGTACTCGTTTTAGAGTTTGAGGTTAGGTAACCCCAAACTCTAAAACGATAGTGAAACGATATTTATAGGTTATTAGAAGTCCCAAAATACGTTTGCCCGTAATAAGAATTTTCGTAAACACAAATATATTTCTCTCAATATTTTTTTTGTGATACTGGTAAGCAATCAAAATTCCCTGAAAGCATAACGGTTTTGTTTTAAATTGGTTTTCGAGATTATGAAAATTTGAGTTTACGTTTAGTTGGAACCTAAAAATTCAAAACATCGATACATTTCGTACAGCACGTCATAACTAACAAACAGAGAGACAGTTATTTTTACATTTATAATATTTGTATGTATATATCTGCATAACTGTTTATTATTTCTTTAAGTAAACTTGTATAAAATTCAACAATATTATGTATAAATTAATGAATGTTGACAGTAACGGCTACTCCATTACTCTTGTGTTCAAGTAGTTTTCACTAGAAGCTAAATTGGTGCATTTTGTTAAGTTTCCAATAGAAGCTGAATATGGTGAATTTTTGGGCCCTTAAATTATTTCAAGCAAAATTAGGCAGTACTGCAATGACGTCATAATTGAAATCAAATGTTTTACTTTGTTTATATTTCTTTACATGTCACCACGTTTAATATTGGTTAACTTCGGCAATTTTGTTCCTGGTTTTTGTATTAGAGCCGACGTCCATTTGTTGATAGGTCAATGTGTATGTTGAACACAATACAGTGTCAGTGTAATGTAATACATGTACGGAATTGATTTTTACAAAAAACAAATAGCAAAAACGAACCATAGTTTATTTACATTTTTATAAGCCAGTGACAAAATACGAAAATGAAAGCATTTTTTTCAATATTAATTCGATTAAAGTAAGATTACTTATTATACATATAACGAATATGACCCAATTGCAATAGATAATTTCACGACTCACGTCTTATGAATTTTATTTTTTTGTTAATTGCAAATGCTGAAAAAACGACCATTGATAAAAAAAAACTATTTAATTTTATCTTATTAATAACATCAGCTTAAATATTTATGGCTAATAACTAACATTGTGGACAACATCTGAAATAAATAATGATTAACTATATAAAAGGTAAGTACGCCTACAACAAATCTAATATCACCAGAATCACTTCACAAATAAAAAATCACTTCAACTTGAGAAATAATTGTTCAGAGGTGGTTCCTCATTTTTTAACTGAAAAGAAAAAAAGGAGAAGGAATTAGGTTTAAGGACAGGAGTTGCAGAAAGCTCGATATTATTTATTTAAGTAGTAACATTAATAATTATAATTGACGCCAATAATTTATTTTTTATTTTTTTAACTTCCACTCTGAACACAAAATAATCAATGAAATAATAATAAGAGCCATTAAAAATTACTAAGGACTTGGGGTCATCTTGATTGCATTATATTACATTCATAGAATCTGGTACACACACATACGAGTGTAATAGGAGCACCACTGCGGTCCGGTGGGTCCTATTGTCTTTTCTTTCTCTAAAGATATTTTAAAAATAATATACATTCCAGATACAAATTCCAGTCATTCACATGTTTGGTCCTAAAATTATACCAGGATTACGTCTACATTAAAACTAAATATCACGACTAGGGCTACATAGATTTATAATCTTCGTGACAATTTGCTGTGTAAAGAAAAATCTCAAATTAATAAGGTGATTTTGGATTTCTCTGATTATAGTTTGTTATTTAGAGATTTATTACAACAATATACATGATGTTCAATTCACATTTATTAGTCGTGAAACAAAAGTCAGTCAAATATTTTTAAATAGCGAACCAACATTATGCTTTGCTAGAGAAATGTCACTAGTAATTTAATAAACCGCGCCCCCTATCGTTGTCGTTGCAATGTTTGCGTGCAGTATGTAAGTATTGTATGCATTCGCACCCAGGGGTAAAGCGTTGCCGAGATAGCAAATTTTTTTCAGAATGCGTAATGCGCTCTGGCTTCTTCTGGCTTTACAATCGATAAAAACGATGTTAAAATGTTCGTGTGTAAATCAGAAAATCGAAAGTTTCTACATTATATATAGGTATTGTAAACAATGAAAGTTACTATAGTCCATTTTAATAGGGATGATTCCGGTGACGTTTGAAATTACTATAGTCCATTTCAATAGGGATGATCCCGGTGACGTTTGAAATTTGAAGTTTCTAGAGATGTAGTGATGTAAAATCGCATGAAAAAAAAATCGATTTAAATATCTTATCGAGATAATTTGTAAAGAAGAGGGAATCGATTTACAGAAAATAATTTAAGAACAACTAATTAACAACGTAATGACGTAAATATCTATGAATAAATATTTCGTTTTACACATTAAGCAATTAGGGTAATTTATGTTGTGTCTATCCCTAAAAACTACACAACCAAACAAAAAGTGAACAATAGAGCATAAAATCAACAGCACCGAAACGGAATTTAAACAATTACTCCAAAAAGATCACGCAAAGCTAAAAACAAAATAAAACCCGTTAACAACGTATGTAAATGCCTCGTATTAACGCGAGTTATACAAAAGCCGGTTCGATTTATCGATTCTATGGTATAAATCTCTATGGATAGATAATCCGTTTTACGCATCAAGCAGTCATAATTTATTTTTATATTTATTGTTTAATTTTCTGTCTACATGATATACCACAATTTTTACTTAAAATTACATGTACAACAAATATTGTTTGATTTTGGTACATTATAACAAATTTCCTATTTATTTTTGTATCCTGGTTGACAAATTATTTATAAATCGTATGCGTGTAACGTAAAAATTAGAAGTGTCACAGAACTCATCCCTATTGAAATTGACTTTTTACAAATGACAATCAGATTTTTGGTTTCTTTTACATTTTGTAAACTATAAGTAATAATTCAACTATAAACAATTGACGCGTCTAAATTTAATGTGAGCCACGTAAAGCATATACCAATATTATATACGAATCGTAGTATCGAAGTGTACCTTCGTATGTTATTGAACGAAGGGGAAATCCGGTTGAGAGCCCAAACCATCAAAATTTTTTAAACTCTTTCAAAGTTAACGTCTCAACATTACATTTTGACTAATTCACTCGTTTGCCTGATGGTGTAGTAAATGGGATACCCACCTGTCGAAACTGTTCACTGCGTTCCTGTCGCCGGTGATGGTGGTCGGACAACTGCGTTTCGAGGAAGTCCGCCTGTGTACGCGAATGCCGCATAGTCGGCTGTGGCGCCGCCACTGCGCGCAGATGCGGCGTCGACAACGGCCGCTGCGGTCGGTCCCCTGTGCTGTAAACAATACGGAATATTTTGTAACCTTTCCTCAAGCGTAGTTAAGCATATAAATGAGTACAATCACCTAATACAAGTGTACTAAAAATGTATTTAATTACGCAAAATTTTCACGTTGCCCGCTAATAAACATCATCAAACCATTTACACGTCGCACTACCGGGCATGGGTCTCCTCTCAGGCGAGGGTTTAGGCCACATTCCGCCACGCTGCTGTCGCAATACGGGTTGGGGATTTCACGTTTTCGAGGGATTAATAAACATAAGAAATCAAGAGCAATATACTTGTTTTCGGAAACCAGATAAATTTCAACACATTAAACATGTTAAAGGAAGTCAAAATCATCTTCAGACAATTCTATAGCAGCAGCGATAAAAAATTCAAAATACTAAAGACGCGCGTTCGAGTCAAAAAAGGTCGTAAATTCGCATTATCCAGTTAAGCTTTATATACACTGCATACACATTTCATAACTGAAAAAAGACAGAGCGCATTGGGAGTGCATTTGACCGTAAGTGAAAATAAACTCTAGCGAGTCTTCACGGTAAGATATTCGATACGATATACGATACGATATTACTATAAATCGTAAAATCAAGTGATAATGAATACTGTACATCTAATCTATTAAGCCCGAAAAGACTTATTAAAGGCAAATCAATACATTAGGAAGCATCGAAATGGGAGCTTAGGCTTACGAGGTTTATTTTAAAATCCAAGGGTATTTACTCATCTAATGATATAATATTTCAAATTCGATACACAACATTACAATAATATTAAAATAATAAGTCTAATACTACAAACATAAATAATTTCTCTTATGTCCACAGAAAATTCTGTGCGAATTGCATTTTCATTACGCGTTTCAACTATACCATATTTTTTCCAAGACGAAGTAAAAGGAAGTTTGCCACTTTTTGTAAACTTTTAACTAGTCATAATATTGTGGTTATTAGCATTGATGCAAACATGTGGTTATTGTTCACAGGTTTATCGATAGATTTTGAAAGATGATAGAATTTTGCAGAAACGCATTCATAGTGAATGTTATCATGTTCTAATGATTAATCATGTATTCTTCCTTCTTCTAGTTTTAACGAATCAGCTCATTAGTACCGAACTCAATTCGTCAAGTACAGAGGCTCTTATTATTATAAGATAACGTCTATTTACATTGTACGTTTTATGAATGTTAATTTATATTTAAATTAAACAAGTTCGGCCAATTATTGCATAAATATAACCAATAAATAGTTCGTCGAAGTCAATACATCACTCCGCCGTCGTTATCTGCCTGCCTCTAAAGCTGGCAAGCCGTTTGTGCATTGCACTATTATTTCACGCCTTATTGCAAAATAAAACAGCATATATACACAAATAATAATTAGCAAATTGCATTGCATAGCAAGTGGAAATTGCACTGACTTCACACATACTGAATAAATGAATAAAAATTATTTCAGTATTCAAGTTTCGCATCCCTTTAGACTTCTTGGTAACGATTCAATTCGTCTGGCAAATGTACAAATATAAATAGAGTAAAAGTATGCTGGGGATATTTTTAATTTACTATTACATTAGGGGTATAATTCTACACACCAATAAAAACAAATGAGCCGCGTAAACATGACATACATTTTCCACCAGATGATTTATTATAGGACATTTTTACTACACTCGCGAGCAACCAAATCGACTCAAGCGCTACCTCTACATTCAAACATTGTTCTATATAAAAGTATACAACATTTCAATAAAAATAACATGACATTTGAAAGCTTGAAACCTAAGCTTTAAAAAAACATCAATATCAATAAATAAAACAAGTACCAACATGTTCATTTGCGCAATTAGGGAGAATGGGACTAATTACTACCTACGCTACCTGCTAGTTGCGCTACCCTCTACCCCTATAAAAACCCCCGTGACCCTTGAATCCTTATCAGTCGCTTATCAACAGTTGACCGATACACATTTCCGCAACCTGCATTCATTGTTTTCAAGAAACCATGGATACAACACCTCAAGAAGCCGCTCAAGTTGTTGCCTTATTGCAACAAGGACTCAGTCAGCGAGTAGTGGCTTCCCAGCTTCACTTGAATCAATCTGCTGTATCCCGAGTATACCGACGGTATCAAGAGACCGGAGCATTCTCTCGGAGACCAACAACAAGCCGCCACCGTTGTACTTCTGAAGGAGACGACCGTTTCATTGTCTCAACCACCCTGCGAAATCGGCACTTTACGGGTGTCGACGTGCAGGGCGAGCTGAGACGTGTTCGAGGCGTAGCTGTCAGTGAGTGGACAGTAAGAAGACGTCTGTAGGAAGCCAATCTGTCTCCAAAAAGGCCTGCAACAGGCCCCAAATTGACTGCAGGCCACCGGCAAGCTCGGCTACAGTTTGCTCGAGAGCATCTTAACTGGAGCTTTGGGCAATGGCGGTCGGTCCTATTCACTGACGAGTGCAGGATGTGTCTGCATGGCAGTGACAGGAGAGGCCGGGTCTACAGGCGTCCGGGAGAGCGATTTGCCCAATGCTGTTTCGCAGAAACCGTTGCCTATGGTGGCGGTTCTTGCATGATGTGGGCTGGTATCTCGTTGGAGGGTAAAACCGAGCTCGTTTTCGTGCCTGGAGGAGGCCGAGGAGCGGGACTGGGAGCTGATGGGTACATCACAAATATTCTCCTGGAACATGTTGTGCCCTACGCAGGATTTGTTTGCGAAGACTTCATCCTAATGCACGACAATGCTCGATGCCACACAGCGCGCGTTACTCAGGAGTTCCTTCAAGAAGTCGATTTGCGCACAATGGACTGGCCTGCGCTAAGTCCAGACCTAAATCCCATCGAGTATTTATGGGCCGAGCTCAAACGAAGGGTACGAGCAAGAAATCCAGCTCCTTCGAGCCTGGAAGAACTGAAGGCAGCTTTATTAGAGGAGTGGGAAGGTATTCCTCAAGAAAACGTCAAAAAACTAATAAGATCGATGAAGAATCGATTACGTGCTGTAATTAGGGCTAGGGGAGGCAATACCAAACATTGAATTAATAAATTTTATACTTCTTAAGAAAAAAACGTGTTTTATTTGTGTCAAACTCCTTTACCCAAAATCCCATTTTTCTCCCATTTAAGTTCAGACACCGGTAATAAAAAAAAGTATACATGGATATTAATAATGACGACATTTCCTAAAAGCTGAAGTTTCAAGCTTTCAAATGGCATATTATTTTTATTGAAATGTTGTATACTTTTATATAGAACAATGTTTGAATGTAGAGGTAGCGCTTGAGTCGATTTGGTTGCTCGCGAGTGTAGAAATTTTATTATGTAATATGTAACTCAAATATCAGTCATGTATTCTCATTATCGAATGTTGGGGATATTACCAATTTCGTAATTTCGTTACTTATAATCGTAGTAATCATTAATATTACATTTTAATTGACGGAATTCATTCAATTGCAATCGCTAAGATACTTACGTAAAAGAAAGGCCTATACAAATACAAAGTAGAAAGCTTTTTAGTAACAATTTTTATGGAATTTTGAAGCAAATAAGAAACGAGTTACAAGAATGCAACAACACCAGACAATTTAATTCATTCGCTATAGCATTTTTACAGCGAGATGTGTAATATTGTTGGTTTATATAATATATTATGGACAGTAGACATATGATATGATATTTAGAATACAGATAATTTAAATAAACCAATGTCTTCTTCTATAAAATATGTGCTCAAAATTGTATATACTGTTTCCATTAAAATATAAAACAATTATCAATCTTGTAGGCAGCGCATAGCAAATACTTATTTAGAAATATCGCATTGCATGACGTTAATAATACTTACTATGTATTTCGCAATAAAGCGAATCATAATTGCAGTATTAAAGCTTTTAATGCACCTTCGTATAAGGCCCATATATAAGGTACAATTATCAGAAGATAAGTCCAAAGAAAGGCCACACTGTAAAGTGTTAAATATTGCTATATACTTTACCTAAAGAGATTACTAAAAAACTTCCATATGCTTTGTTTGTTCTTCTTATCCATGGTGGAATCGACCCGACTCGCGCGCACCATCTCGGTCCAGCGCACAGCGTCTTGCAGCTCCATGAATCGCTCCTAAAATTTCATAATATTTTATTATTAAGTAGTTGAAATCACTCACAATAATGCAATTACGTGCCTGACAATCTCTAAAATCTGTATGATGTGTGCAATGTTTTAAATTTAAATTAAAAACATGTGATAAAACGACTGTATGATACTACGTAATAACTACTCAATATTGCTACCCACTTAAGTTCGCTTCCAAATTAGCGTCAATCTGATCAACCTTTGGATTTACGTCGGACTGCAATATTTCCTACCATTATCTAAACCATACCTTGTATTGGTTACGCTCCATAAGCACGCGGGCCATCTCGACGCGCGTGAACCGCCTTCGCTGCGCCATCGGCACGTCTGCTTCGTCCTCATTCTCACCACCGCCGACATTATTCGCCATAGTCTCCTATAAAGCGCAGTCATCATTATTAATCGACTTATACAAGTAAAGATGCCTTAGGAAGTTTTTTCTGTAGCTGAATGTACGTCAAATACAAATTCTTAAAATGCACGTAACGCCAAAGCAATTATAAGTTACCATTGCCCGAGGAATACTCCAGCCTATTAGAGACCATAAATTAATTCGAAATTTCAAAAATCGTTATCAAAACGTATATTTCATAAGTACGCAAAATACACTTCCCATCCATTGACCTGTAGTTCAAAGTTGCCAACGTGAAAATAGAAAGACGCTATTGCCGCCATATTTTGCATTATGGCACGGCGGTTATGATTGACACGATGATCACAGTAAAGGTACAATCTAAAGTACACAAGGTACTGCAGCTTCCCATTTGATAAACTTAACATTACACTCTATTTCATGTATCCACAATTAATGAGAAAAAGCCATCTCATTTCTTTGTTTAATGCCGGAAACCAATCGGCACTTATCATGCAAAAAATTGAGGAACATGTTTATTTTATATGTTACGAGTTTTATACCTTGAGATGACGCAGTTCCTCCTCGAGTTGGGTAACTCTCTCCCGCAATTTCTCCCTAGCGGCGCTAAGATTGGACACCTCTTCACGGAGAATCTCTTGCTCTCCGGTCAATTCATCTACTTTCACTATCAGATCATCCTTGACCACGTTCAAAGCGTTCCTGATGATAAGAAATTAGTTAATCAAACTGATAATTGAACGTGCTTCATAATGTATTTGTTCAGAAAAAGAATTGCAGAACTTTATTCTATATCAATTACTTCATCAAAAGTTCTGTTGATATCTTTAGGATAAACTAAATTCATTTTTATTCCAATGTAGGGACGAAGTTATTAGTGAGCAGTAACCAATACTTACTTCGTAGCTAACAACTCGTTATTTTCTAAGATAAGATTCTCAACTTCTTTCCCCATGCCTATAACAAAGGACACATATAAATGGGACTCTTATGTGGTTTCGGGATATAATAAATAACAATAAAAAATAGCCGCTTAGTGGCTACTTTCAAACCATTTTAATCATTTCCATATATCAAGCTATTTTTTATAACGTGTTCTGCTAGTCATTTCTTTTGTATTTTTTTATAATCTACCCTAGTTAATAAAACTTAATTTCGTTTTTTTAAGCCACACAGAAATATACAAAAGCTAGTTGGTTATAACTGCTTACTTTGTTTGTTTCAAATGATGTAAACAGTAAAGTAATACTAAAAAGCGGATTCAAAACATCGCCTTCGCCATTTAGTCTTAAAACTTGTTAACATTAATAATAATTGTCATGCTTTATATAACGCAGCTCAATAATATACGGACAATCCTACAATCGCATCGATCACGAATGTTTTCTAACTATAAATATAGTATTAGTAATGACAGATTTCTATTTATTATACATTGCTATGGGCGGCAACATACATAAGCGTTAAAGCAATTGCTAGCAGCATTAGATTTAAGGAAAAAATGTACATAGTCTGTTGCTTGGTTTCGTTCAAAATAAGGTAAAGTCCACCTGTGTGAAATACTCATAATAAACAAAACAGATCATTGTCAAAATATTTTTAATCAAATAAAAAAGACTACTTACCGAAATAGTTATCGTTAACTGCAACGCGTAGATGCAACATTTGTTAGATCGCATGAAAACAAAACATTGCAATTAAATTTCAAGGATTATGTTAGTCCACAGACAGTACATGCGAACATAGTAATAAAAATCCGAATAGAACATCTGCACCAAGCTTAGAAGGAAAAAGAGAAATAGCGATATAAATTTAATACTAGTTTTAATAAAATATTCACAATTTTGTTTATTCTTTCAAAAAACTTACATTCATCATAAAAAATCACCGATGAGTCATCATGACTTTCCCCACGATATAAAGAAACGCAATCACTAGTTGTTGATTTTAATAAATGACATACACACAAGTATGTTATTCAATGGGAAAAGACATTCAATAATACAATCAATTCAATTCATTCAGTTCGTCTAGACCCCAGATTATAATATAATAACTAGGTAAAAATGATTAATTAACAAGACAAGCTTCATGCCATATTAGAACACAAAAGTGCAATAAATCGTAATTTACCTGACGACGCATATTCGCCCGGATGCACCCAGCTTCCTGTAATTAAAACCTTCATTATTAAACTACATTTTAACCGGTCACCAAGTCAGTATTCCAAGATGCTTCAATGTAGGTGACAAAGACAGAAAACGGCGATTAATATGTATAATAGAACATAATATTTAATATATATATATATTCAAAATTGTTGTATTTCAAAGAACGTGAAAATAAAATTGTGTGAGTTTTTTTAAGTCTCATATAGACTTGGTAATCTTTTATTGCTAGCACGTTGTTTCCAAATACAGGGAAAAATAGATTATAAACAAGAATAGTATACTATAAAAAGTATACTTGCCTGTAATATCGGCCCCTTCATCGCCTTCTACCATACTGGCGTCGGTGTCGTGGAAGGACAGCTCCTGATATAGCGTGTTTCCGGAACGCTTTTCGCTCTTAGTCTGCGACTTGCCGGAGTTAAGCGGTGCCACCGGAGATGTAGCCTGGACCATATCAAACAACGATATATATACATAAAAATACACTTTCTCGCGGATATTTATAAATAAATTAAAGCAGTCTATTAAACAATTTTCCTGTGTTGAGAAGAAATTTTTTTTATGAACCTGGTGGGAGCGAAACGCCTGTTTATAACAGTTGCAATGCCACTCAGAGCTTTAAAATACAAAGACCGGGGGGGCATTTATATTACAAAATTGAAGACTACGTGTTAGATAAAGATGTATGGAAAGACGACATGGCTCCAGAATCCACACAAATTTGATTCAAAGTGTACTCCATAGCATTTAAGTTTATTTGAAAAGAGCAATCCCTAGAGTTTCTTGCTCGTTCTTCTCAGGGAGTTTAGCGTAGTGAACGAGCAGTAGCTTAAATGTGACGTTTTCAAGTGTAAATTTATTTTACCTATGGAATAAACTTAGACTATGGAAACTAAAGGACATGTTACGTTGACATACATATATAAATCAGACGTTATATGTATATGATGCATTTCGACGTCGAAAACATAAACATATTATTGTCTTTGTTTAACTATTACGTGCCGTCTTAAGCCAAAAGAGATAGCATTACATTGGTCTGTGTCAAACACGGGAATCGAAAATTCGTAACGTCATTTTAAATGCCAACCGTGGCCATTTCAAGTACATGAGGTACATGATACCGTTGTCAAAGGGAAGTACATCAAATGTCAAAACAAATGTTTTTCCAAATGTATTATTGAATTATTCACATGTATTATAATTAAATTGGACAAAAATATTGACAGTGAGAATAATTAGGTATTAATAAAAATGCGACGCTGCAGCATTAAAGGATGCGGCTTTAGAAAAACTGCAAATCAATCGAATGTTACATTGCACAGGCATGTGTTATTTTTTTTGTCTATAAATCACACAATAGCCCGAATATTTTATGTAATTAGACTTATTTAAGTAGTTTATTTATAAATCTTGCCAAATTTTGCTTTTGTTACTTTAGATTGCCTGTTTGTTTGTATATTTTGATGATTGTTGTTAACGATTATTTTGAGATAGTGTTGATCTTGTAAGCATACATATTATCGATATTCTGTTATTAAAACAATTCACTATGAGGTTTTTATTGTTTTATTATTATTATTTCAAGTTTTCCTACAAATGAAAAAAGGAAGAAAGAATGGTTGGAAATCATAGGACTGCCGAATATAAACGTTGGATCAAAGACCATCTTCATTTGTTCGCTTCATTTTGAAGAGTCAAATTTTAACAGAACTTTAAATGTAACTAGATTACATGACAATGCTATTCCATCATTAGGTTTATTGGTAAATAATTTTATGTTCAATTTAGATTAAACAAGACTCATTTACTAGCTATTCTCAGTTCCTGAAAACAAAATTATCCACTCGTTTCTGATTTTTCCCAATGACAACTCTAACTATTAAAAATGACTATTTTTTTAAAGCCTGCAATACAATGACAACATACCAACGTATAGACAGCCTATTTGCCTTGCCTTGCCTTGTTCGGTGTCACTCGCCTAGCTGACCGAGTGAAGGCGAGCGCCAACGTGTATAGAGTTCATTCGGATTATCACAAACCATAGGCGCTCGACCAATAGCGTTCACACGTTAGTCCGTCCGCATATGAAATGCATACTGGTTTTATAACTCTATTCAAAAAAAAATCAAAACAAAGAAGTATATATTATATATCAACAAAATGTCATGTTGTTCTGTTTCTGGAATAATCAGCATCCACCACGTTCGTTTTTGTCATTTCTTTTTTGCAACTTTATTGCGGGGATTTTATCGTGGGGAAAAGCTAGTACATAATAATTGTTGATTTCCGATAATTGATTTTTACAACTACTTCCATTATTTCTGTGTTAAAATTGCTTGATAGATTCATTTGCTTAAGAAATCCCGGGAATTAACGGGAATACTAGAATCCGCAGAAACCTGAATAGACTTGTACTTGACGGTTAGTTAAAAGACGTTATGTAAATATGTACTAAAATGTAGGTTAAAGGCGTACCTCTTAAAGTAATTTTTATATTTTATTTAGTAAGTACAATTAATACTACGTAATGTTAAATACAAGTAAAGTAGGTATAATTAAGCAAGAATGCGCATGTCGCCAACAAACTGCACAGCAGTTTGGTGACTTTTACTAAATAAGTTACCAGTTGTAATGTTGAAAATAAATTTTTATTTGAAGTTTAAAAATGTGTGTTGACATTTATAATAATATACCACTCGAGATCAAATTATCAGACTTGTGTTTGTTTAGGCATACTTTGGTTACAGTAAACTAAAGAAACAAAAATTCAAGCCATACATTTGCATGTCGATAATGACTTATCGATAGATTATGGTACAACACTAAAGAAATCCGCCATTTGTAACTTTCAAATTTTGGTAATATGCACGTTGATTCTGTACTTAGGGCAGCTCCTTTCTTTTATTTTTTTCCATCCTCTAAGGGAATAAATAATCTTTGACTTTGACTTTGGCACTGACACGACGCCCGTCACTTTGCGACGTATGTTGACATATGTACCTGGAATTTCACCAGCATCCCTACTCTTTAAAACTGGAATGCAGTAATGCTCACATTACTGCTTGGCGGCAGAAATAAGTAAGATGGCAGTACGTCTCTGGACGAACTTTTTGACATGGAGCTCTACTGCTACTAGTATTCGGTAACTATACACTATTCGAATTATTCGGTCTATTTTTTGCTATTACTATAATTTTTTTTCAATACTGAATACCTAAAAACAGGAGAAGAAATAAGAAAAAACCTAAGGAAAAAACCCAGTAAATTATCATGTAAATTTTATGAACGGAGAGGCTGCTTCTGCGTACTTGGATGACAAAAATCCGTAGTAGTAACCCGTTTAGCTCATGGAGGTAGTCTCGATCTCTGATGTTTCAAATAAAAAAAAAATATTGTAAATGTTATTTACAAAGAGCAACCCCTAGAGTTTCTTGCTCATTCTTCTCAGGGGAATCTGCCTTACGAATGAGCGGTAGAGATTAACCATTGTGACGATTTCAAGTGTAATAATGCTTACCTTTTTTTATTTATTTTGAATTTGAATTTGAATTTTGCTGTGCGGTGGACCCTTTGCCTACTCAAATAAACAGGAAAATTTTCAAAAAAGAAAAAATTACAACATCATGTACTTTGATGTAGCTATAATTTCGTTCTGATAGAGGTACTACATTTTTAATAAAAAATGTACATAGGTACTAATTGATACTAAATTTGTCAGGATTCGTTTAGATATACCCGCCATTCTGACTCTCACAAATAAATACTCCACGGCCACACCACAGACTTTGAAAGTTTAGGATATTAAATAAACCAACGGTTTAACAAGAGAAATAAATATATCAATGGGAAGTAGAGTAATGATACTTATTTTGAAATATATCTACACATACTTAAAATTAACAATCGCCAGGTAGACTCGCTGCAGAGCATACTCCCCAGCCGGACCGCAAGCTACATCTAATAACTTCTAAACTAATGTCATTATTATGATCACACTTGCTATTGTGAAAAGTAAGCTTTTAGATATTTTTTTTTGGGAATATTGCTTTCTTGAACTTGTGGCGCGACGGTAGAGTACCGCTTTGCGGACGGACCACCCAAATGGTTAAATATTTCGTAATATATCGAGGTACATACTATTTCAATTATTCATTATTTGTTCCTCGGAAAAATTAAGGAATGCATAATGCATCTCTGTTTCTCTGCATGAAAGGAGGAGGTTCTCAATTCGAATGTATGCTTTTTTTTGTGTGTACATTACGCGATAAGTATGTGAATCGATTTTGATGATCCTTTTTTTCTTGGAAAGAGGGTTAGGTCAGAGAGAGTAACTCAGAAGTGGTTCCATTTCAATTTGAAAAAATATTCCACCTCTAAATGTGGAAAAATAGGGGATGAATGACTTTTGAGGTCGGTTATTTTAGTACTCTGTAGTGCTTTATATTGTTTATTTATAGAAAATTATGAATCATAACTGAAGTTAATTTGGTATATTTTGTGTCAATTTTCGTACGTACTTTAATCAGGCCGAATAATTTGGCCAAATATTCGTCTATTCTGGCCTATATACTATTCGTTGCAACACTAGTAGTTAGCCATTAAGCTGCTTTTGTGAGTAAGGAATAAACATTATTATTGTTATTAATAATATACAGAGTGGAAATTTAGATAAGTCTGCAAAGCCAACTATCTTAATCGTTATAGCTACAAGAAAATTATCTCAGAAGACTGTTATAAACAGTCAATTTAACATGTATTTCAATTGACATTACAGAGTTTGAAAAAAAAGGCAAAATTTACAAAACTATTAACTATTAACTTATTTCATGACCTTCAATCATGTTTAAAAAAGTGCTTTTTACCTCGCTGACTATACCAGTTTCAAAATTTGTGAATGCTACCATAGTCGAAAAACCTTCAAAATTATTCTTATATGACTGTTTTCCTATAACAGTTAAAGCCTTGCTGAACCACACCAAATTTCCGACCCGTAAAGCGGTACATGGATATATTATGTGTCTTATTATTTTTTTTTTTTCCTATAAGACGGCCATTAATAGGCTTGTGTCAGTTTTTAAGAATAATTTAAATATTATGGCGATCATCGCCAGTGTCGCGGTATGGATGCAAAAAAGATAAGGAATAAAAAAAATAAAAAAAAAAGATTTGACAGCCATTGGACTTTGCAATTAACATTCTAACTTTTTATTGAAATCAAGCCTTATTATTATTTCCTTTATGGCGGCCACTAGATAAATAAAACGATAATTTTGACACAAACCAATTCGAATATTGAACAAAAATGACAGCCATATGTCATTGTGTCACCATGAAAATAAATGTGTTTTAAAAGCATTTATTTAAGAATAATCAATCTCATAAAGTTGAAGTTGAGAATAAAATGAAATGTTACCTTCATAGTTGCATTTTGCTGGTAATTTTCATTTTGTTAATAGTAATGCGCAAACAAGTTGTAAGCTTAAAGTGCTACCAGTGCTCTACGCTCAAGCATGCCGGATGTTTTTCGTACGCTCTGAATAAGGAATATCTTAAAGATTGTCCGAATACCAGTAGAGGAAGTAAATTGAAGCCAATATGCCGAGCAATATCTCAAATGCAGTATTTCACACCAGATCAAGACTTGGTAGTGCTGCGGGAGTGCGCGTATATGTACAAGGAGCCACTCAAGTGCGAGAAGTCCAAATTTAGCATGATTCACGCCTCGGAGTCATGCGAATGTGATCAAGAGGGCTGCAACTCAGCTTTCAGACATCCAATGAGTTGGAAGCTGCCGTTATTACTGACCGTGTGTGTTTTGGTGATCAAGTAGTCATTAGTCGTGTAAATGATACATTGAGCATACTACAATGTTACAACGACCCTTTCGTCTACCTCAGTGTTCGCGATTGTACAATTATGTGAAGGTGTAATTAGTTGCTAGTGTTAATTTGTTTTCGATTCAATGTAAATATATATCTATGTGTTTGCTTCAATGTAAATATATACCTATGTTGATTAATTAATTAAATTACTTTAACTAACCAAAGTTTGTGTGGGCAAGAAATGAAATTCAAAGAATGATTAAATACGAATAAGTATGCGAGTCAAAACCTCCACTTTATTGTCATTATATAAATACATGGTCATTGATTGTGATTGAGGAACTACATACCAATATAATAATATAAAACAAAACTTATTTTTTGCGTCATACAAATATTTGTTGAGATGTGGGGATATACTACAAACTGTCTTCTCACCCGTAGGTTTATTAGAGCGTGCATTTTTGAGTGGAAGCTCTTAATAAGACTTGTAAATACCAAATAAATAGAGCTATTAAAGTTTACAAGAAGAAAACTCAAATGTATGAGTGTCACATATAATATTGAACAAAAGTACATCAGTTGAGAGATTTCAACATTAAAGATTTTCAAAAAAAAGTACTTCTTTTCAGTAGCCCGGAACTCTATGCTCGACAAGGTTGACACCTTTCTCTACTTGCAGTCAATGCTTTACCTTACCAAAGTTTTACCTTTAAAAAGTCGATCTTCTGATCAGTATTGTTACATGTAACCAGGTTCGAATCTACGATATGTATTACTGGGTCCTTTAATTTCATTCCTCACGTACACATACAACAGGCAACTCCCGAGACTGAGAGGTAGTAATAAATGTCTATTTATTAACGTATATTTATTATTCCTCACCTGACTTTGTTGCGTAATAGGGTCTGTCTGGTGAGCACGCTCGACCGTTCTTACTGCAGCGAGCTCGGAGCCAATAGGCGGCGAAGGCGGTGACGACGACAAACTCACGGGGCTACCTGGCATACTCTCGCTCTGCTCTACTACGTGCACAGAACTTTCCAGAGAAGCGAACCCGAACGATATCGGACCTGCATAAATAAAAAAAACATTTGTGCAGTAGTTCTTCCTCTTTATGGAAAAATTAATTAAAAATTAATTTGAACGAACAATGACGAGTGCAAATTGGTGTCCTAATCTGCTCTCGTCATTGTTAGTTCAAATTAAGGCTGAAAAGGAAATATTTAATTGTGACTAATCAGTAACTGATATACAAATGGAACAAAATGTAATTTTTACTTCAATTTCACACAGAGTCCCTAAATTGTCGAGTTTTAAAAGTTTTCAATCAATGCAGTTGGATTGGAGCAAGTTTTTGTACATTGTCTCAATCCGACAGATTTCCTTCCGACATTTTTCTACCATAATCGAAGAATTAAGTAGTGTCCGACAAATAAATCAAATTTAACAAATTCCATCAGACTACATTTATTATAAGTAATGTGGTGTGGAATTTTTGACCACATATGACCTTTTGACCGTCTTGATGACAAAACATCAGTTTAAACCATTAAACAGTAACTTAAACAGAACATCTTAATCAATCCCACTTAAAGGTTATAAATCCCTAAATTATAATAATAATAACGCACACACTCAACCCCGCACTAGGGAAACCCTGTGTCGCGGGTGCCATGGACACATACATAGACAACCACAAATTACACTAAAACTCATGAGAAATAAATATAGGCCATACAAATATTTCTCCCGGCCCAGGAATCGAACCTGGGACTTCTGCGTGGCAGTCCGGCAAGGTAACCGTTCGGCTACGGAGGCAGTTGAATTATCCTCTATCAAGGCTACATGAATTGCTTTTACTCAAAACTTGTTCCGTTGATCCAGGCAGCGTAACCTCAATGAGTTGTTGACTGTTAAGCTATTCAATTCGTAGCATAAAGTACCCTAACTACATTTTGCATAAGGCTGTAAATAAACATCAAGGCTATCTGCTATATCGGTCGACCATGCGTATTGAATCCCGCTATCGTCACACACGCAACGTGTTGACGTCGCATATTTTAACGTTGCATCTCGTCTTGTCGCTGAAGTACCGAGGCCTTAACATGTTTACATAACATGGATACCATCTTTTCTGTTCAATGTACACAACATTTTTATTGTATGACTATTGTGTAAATAGTATTATTGCAATATAGCAAATTTCTCCAACAGCGCGGTTAAGTATTACTGGCGATGTACTAGCAGCGCCGTAGCCACGCCATTTAATCGCTAATTTGAATGAGCTCTAAAAGTGCTAGAAACAGTTTACGAAACTTGAGGTCAAATTTCAAGTTGAAGAAACAACGAATCAGGGTATTGCACTTACCGCTGGATCTTCCGACAGGGTTGAGCCCTAATCGTCCTCGAACCTCGCTACGATCGCTTGCGGTGCTCATCAACAACTTCGTACGCTCCATATAGTCCATGTGAGTCTTGAAAAGCTCCGTATAGCGATCGTGGAGTTTCGCATATTCCTAAACATATTTTATTTCATCAACTTTATACATTACCTACTTAAAGTAGAAATTTTAATTTAATGTAAATTACGTAGGAAGGCAAGGAAGTTGTAGAAACAACTTTATACATGCCTTCCTAATTAATAATAAAAATATTAATATGAAACCGTAGACTAATATGGATTTCACGGTAGCATACAGTCGATGAGTAAATTTCTACAGTTACAGATACTGAATAATCTGCGTCGGTCTTTATCGAAATTGCTTCCACACGAAATGTAAAGGATGTATAAAAATCTAATAATGTTAATGACTTCTTAGGGTTTCTAGTCAAATTAATTTCTGTATAAAATGTCAGTTCCGGTAAACGCAGGTTAATACGAAAATGATTTGATAAATAAGATTAACATTTTTATCCATCTATTCAAATACATATTTGTACATTTTCAAAAATCAATAGATTAACTGACAAGGATTAGCCAGTAACCATAACATAATGCCTCATTTATAAAAACTCTGTTCAGAATATTATTCAGAATATATTGTTCAAAATATTTTTTTTCACAGCAGTCTGTAAAATTAAGTGTTAAACAAGAAAAAAAATAAGTCCACGAGTGTTCAATATAACATTACAACATGCTCGATATAACATTACAAACCTTCTTTAATTCATTTTCCCGCTCCTCCAGCCTGCTAGCGTGGTCAAGTGAGTTCTTGTGTTTTAGTTCTAACATCCTGACAATGCTGTCCAAAGCTTCCAGGCGACCAGTCAGGTCTTTCCGCTCGCCCTCGTAATGATCTTCTGCTTCCAAAAGCTAAAGAAAAATTTTTAATTACTTTTTACTACAAACGGGTTTTAAGAAATATAACGGCCACAATACATGAGTTGCAAACTGTCATAATTCAATGATATTTTAAGTTTTTGTTCTGATCCTCCTCATTTATTAAGCATGTAACCTGGACCAGGACCAGGCATAAATAGAGAAAATTACTAAGTTTAAACATGAAATTAAGTTCCTAAGCAAATTGACAAGACAATGACAGAAAGTTGCTCCATGAATAAGACCCATGACCATGCTGAGACCTATGCATATTGCAATAATTGTTTGTTTCTAAAATTAAATTTGCAGCGACAAATAAGATGTAGAGACTAATTATTGAACTTTTCCACTTATTGAACTAAGGCAATGAGGTCATTAATTAAAAAAAAATATGATAATTAACACATTATTTATATGATGTTCTAAAAATTACCATAACTACTTGTGACAGAAAATTTTAATTGTAAATTTTAGTACTGAGTTACATTTATATCCTTACATACATATCCTTATTATTTAATTACTTTGAGATCACATAATGCAAATGGCCTAATACACCAATAACAAATTATATTTTAGTGCATCTCTAGCATAAAAGAACGGATAGAACATTAATATTCATAAATTACACAATAAGTTGTGCAACAAGTAAATATACTTTTACTCTCTTCATATTTTTAGTAGTATAATATTAACCTACATAACGTTGAATTAATTATCTTATATCAGTGGTTTTATTAATTGAAATTAAATTTACATATATACATGTGTGTATATATATATATAATCTTTTAGTCACTCCATTACCATTGAGGAGTAGGCAAATATGGATTGTCACTTGATAGGATACTTAGCTTGCTTATTCAATTCATATCTGTTCTTTAATACACTTTCGTTTATGCCAGGTATTAACAAGTTCAGCTCCACATGTATGCCCCATGTTTTTGTCCCTGGCCAGTGTGTACCAAGCTTATGCAAGCTTGCAAAATTTCAAACATTTGTATGAGCACTTGAAAGCCCTGGCCCTCACAAATCCTTCAGTGTTTTTGGGATATAAATATCTGTGATAGTTTTGAAATTATGGCTCAATAAAGAAAAAAATTAATAAAAATATTGTTTCATTTGCCTTTTTTTAAATATTTATTTTATTTTTTATTTTTTATTAAATTATTTTATTAAATTAATTAATTAATTTATTAAATTAGATCAAATTTAGTACAATAAACTTAACTTAAATAAATTATTATTTAGTTTACTCATTCATTATTTAGTTCTTATATTTATTATATTTCAGCTATATGTATGAAAAAAGCTCCCAGGCCAGGGTATTGTACCTGATACAAATGATAAAAAATTAATAATGGGGCACAGGGGGATGGGGGGGAGGTCAGTAATATTAATTTCACATACTAAATTAGTACCAATGGGAACTATATAAGTAAAAAAAAGTGATTCCCATGATTATTGCCTCAGAGGCCCTTGGCGCAGAACGTGTTCAAACCAACCCTTTGAACATCTTCAAAATCTATAAATGTAATTATTCCCAGCAATAATTAACCATCTCTGGCAAAATCTAGTCTAATAAATATTAATGGCATCTGTTGTTTATGTTTACTTTATATGAAAGGTAGTGATGACTACAGCAGTTCCAATAATATTAAACAACATCAATCAATATGTGTGACATGCCACTCACAAACATCCAAGGGCTGATAACAATGTCTGACTTTACCTTAGGAAATCTAGTCTAAATATCAGAATGGTTACTCACTATCTATTAACCAATTAAAGCATGTTTCACTGACTTACCTTATTTACCTTGAGTTGAAGATAACAAAATGGATTACACATTTCCTACACAACAATGTACATCCATAAATAAATTATAATGTAAAACATTAATAAAATTAGGTGTACACCTACCTAAATAAATGCACTACATTTTAAGATTAACAAACAATTAAGAGTGCAAAGAATGGCAACCTTGTGGATGAAACAAAGAAAAACTGACTCAAGGTCGGTTTTATACAATGTACTCAGCTTACCTTCTGTTCAGCATGCTTCCTGGCTGCCTTCTCACGTTCATACTGGGTCACCAACTGCTCATTGTCTTCTCGGAGCAACTCCAATTCCACTTCGTGCTCCTGGTTGGTCTGGTATGCTGAGTCCAGGCACTCCAGGACATTCACCAGCAAAGGCATCAGTGTCTTCACAACATCCTCGTCATAACGAGCTATCATTCGTTCGAACTCTTGGTAGATACTCCCCGCCAGCGTCTGTACCTTTTCCGACATCACTACATGAGAATCTTCGTGTGTGCCGTAGATCGTTTCGGTGGTTACGTAGCCACTACTCGAACTATCGTCGAAATTCATGATTGGAAACAATAAGGAAACTTGTAATCAAGGATATTACGTCTATCCGTTGCAAGGACAGCCTAATGAATTTTACGCGTAAACATAGTAGTGCATTTGTGTTCAAGATTCCTCTATCACTGGATCGATTGTTAAATTTCAAGTTGTTGAATCTCACATATCGGTTATTATCAAATAAGCGAAGTAGGTAGTTTTCGTGAATAAATTTTTATTCTTGTTTTAGTTCTAATAAAGATAGGATAGAATATGACTACGTCCAACTGCACACACACTCCATTTGTTTGACGTTTATTTTTGCTTTGTAACACAAAAAGGTCCGTTCATTCGTCGTTCTATTGACTTTATGTTGATGTACGGTACGGTACGCTAGTTGATCCGACCGACAGACGATCGCACGACGAAGATTGCGTCATTCCATTCTCCGTAGTGTTAGGTCATGGAAAAATTTACATTTTTCAGGAAAATAAATATTTTTCAGGAAAATCAATATTTTCCGAATATTTTTCTTAATATCAGCGTTGCCAACACCTATTGTTCGAAATCCCCAAATTTGGGGAGAGTAAAGTTCACATTCCCCGCAAATTCCCCACATTTCGAGTTTTCATTATTATTCATTATAAAGCCTTCGCTTATAACTAAATAAAAAATAAAGAAATCCAAAATGTAACCATCTATTACATTGACCTACCAATAAATGGACGTCGCGTTCGCGCTAAAAAGTGTCCGCACCTATAGGGCGTTAAAATAGCATACAGAGCGTCATTCGCGCAACAGTCTCTGTTTGTTCGACTGACAGCGCGGTTGTCAATCATGCAGTACCATATAATAATAACTTGTAAAAGTTATACAGCAGTAAAGTGTAAAAACAGGATTTTGTATCAAATTTTCACTAAACAAATATATTGTGTTATCATCGTTCTCATTTAAAAGTGCTATTTTGTACAGTTTTATAGTATTTAATTTATTAAATTTATACATAAATGAATCGTAAATATAAATTACGGAAGCACACAAAATAGTCAAATAGCTAATTGTCCTTTCTCTACATTGCATGCGCAAAAGATGGAAAGAGACCCATTAAGTCAATTTCAAGAAGCTTATATAAACTTCTTGGTCATTTTCAATTGTTCGAACCACAAGCGATTGAAATATTTAGAACAAAGAAACTATAGAGTCGCTTTGATTTTAATCTTATTTTTAAAATGATTTTTTATTAAACGTTGGCAATAACTAACAAAACATTGTTGTAGTCGTTTTACGGCTTGGGATTACCTATCAGAAGTCAAAAAATACACTTGCCCGAAATAACGTTAGCTCGAATTTTCATAATGTCAAATGTATTTTTTAGGTAGATTACAAAACAAAAGCTAATTTTGTCTTCGTGAAAAGAATCAAAATTACTCGAAAGTGTAACGATTTTATTATAAATCGGTCTTCGGAATTGCGGATATTTGACTTGACGTTTAGTTGGAACATCGGTACATTTCTTATAGTACACGCTTATTTTCACATTTGTAGTAATATTTGTATGTATGCAGTTGCCCAACTCTTTATTAATTATTTAAGTGAATTCGACATAATATACATATATATAAATTAATTGATATTTACGATATAGGCTACTCCATTACTCTTGTGTTCAAGTAATTTTCAGTCGAAGCTAAATATGGTGCATTTTGTTAAATTTCCAGTAGAAGAATATGGTGTTCTTTGGGGCCCTTAAATTCTTGCAAGCAAAATCAGGCAGTACTGCAATGACGTTACAATTTAAATTAAATGTTTTAGTTTTTTATGTTTCGTTACATGTCACTACGTTTGTAAAGATTAACTTCGGACATTTTTTTCGTGGTTTTTGTATTAGACCCGACGTCCATTTGTTGGTAGGTCAATGATCTATTACATTTGCTGTACATGACAAATAGAATATGAAATTTATCTTAACGTTAACTTTGAAAAAAAACTAGATAATATTTGTATATGATAAGGTCTTATTTCTAATAAAAATAATAGACGAAATTTCTTTTTGTTGATAGTTTTTAACATTGTTTGCAGTAGCAAACAAATTAAAAATTAAAGCAACAAAAACAAAGCAAAAAATGTTAATTTCCCTAAACATTGGAATGGTTTCGAAAAATCTAAGACGGTGTAAAGATATGGCAAGTTTTTTTCGCTTTTTTATTAAGACAGTTCTATGTGCACATGCACATGTGGGGTGTGGTAATAGCGTTAGCATCCCTAGTAAGTTTGTGGTAATAACAATGTACGTACTTGAGTTGCAAAAAATTACACTGAAAAGAAAAATGGCAAAAATTCAAGCATAATGCAGTCTGTTTTTTTAGGATAGGGTATGGCAAAATATTCTGTACAGGATATTGTACGCCGAACAGAATCCTTGTTGTCTATTGTGACTTTCACATTAGTTCGAGAGTAGGCAACACATTGTGACGTTTTGACAACTCAGAACACTTTAATGGGGTGTTGTGGGGGGGTCGCATTTGTCAAGCGTTTTCCCACTTTAATTGTCTATATGTCCGTGCGTGGCTGATATCGTGTCCACTTGGCTTTTCTGAAAATTACAACCAACGTAGTAAACTCAGGATATATTAAAAATTATTTAATATATTTATTTATTAAGTTAATTTTTAAGTTATTTATTAATAACTTTCAGCGAATAAAGATTGTAAATCAAGTAAGTATGTGTCTTATTGGCATTTCATTCAATATAGGTACAGTTACAACTGTTTAGTTTGGGTGTGTTTCCACGACACCAATTCAATCAACTTAATTTCTTCAGATATGTCTGCGAAAGTGGACTGTGATGCTAGCAGAAAATCTGTGATTTGGGCGTACGTGTTGTGGTTGTTCGGCGGGATATTCGGCGTACACCACTTTTATTTGAGAAGGGATCGTCATGCATTTGTGTGGTGGACTACTCTGGGAGGGTTCGGCGTGGGATGGCTGGGAGAAATATTTCGCATACCTCGGTACGTGCGAGATGCCAACGAAGAGCATCCTCAAGAATTAAAGGCTAAAATGCAACAAAACAAAAAGGTATGTTCAACTTTTTGTAAAAATGGGTTAAGTGTGTAGCTGAATTGTGACTGGTCTAATAAGTTACATGTAATAAATATTTATTAAATATAGGTTAATATAGGTATAAAATGTAATGGAAGGCCACAACTAAATGTATGGGGCTTTATATTTTATTTTGGAATATTACTTACTTGTTTATATTTTACTTTTATTCCCTTAAAGTTGGTTAAGTTACATTCAGTGTAAATCTGAATGCAAGTAAAAATAAACAGGTGAGTAATATTATATAGAGGAACATTACATAATTACTACTTTATGGGTTATAATATAACTTTTCTAATCTAGAAAGATGTCACTGAATTAAATGTAAACCTATTTGATACTGCTTTTGGGAGACACTTTTTGATGACAACTATATATTTGAGATAATTGTGCACTATAACCTCTCTTATTTTTTCTGTTTTAAGCCGCCTCTATGCCAACTTCAGTGGCTCATCAGAACTTGGTGAAGGTAAAATATAAAAGTAATAATTGCATGGTCATGTGTTTGTGCAAGCTTGATTGTGTTCTTTAGTGTATGACTTTAGAAAATGGAGCATATTATTGGTTACAAATTAGAACTACACCTTTACCACTTGAAATAAGTATTTATACTTCTAAATTCCTTTGGTTATTGGCAACATTATCTGCTACTGATGTACTGTGTACTCACAAGTTCATATAATTATTATTTTGCTTAGATATGATTCTTGTAGCAATGTTACGAGTTGGTAGATGTGAATAAATGCTTAATTATGTAATTGTCTATGTAATAAAAAAAAAACTTATACTTGATAAATAATTATCTTAGATCTGATAAACAATATATCATAAATCAGATAACATGGATGTCAGTTTCATGTGTGATTCTATGCATTAGAATTTAATTAAGAAATGTGTTGTTTCCAGTTTTATAATTTCAATTTGAAAGTTGAAGACTTTTGCTCAGTTTTAGAATTTCTTACTGTCAAATCAATTATTGTACATGTTTATGGTAGTGTACATTAATTTTGCACAAATTTATATTGATATGTAACTACATTTATAACTTACGCACACTATTTTCATGTCTTGCTAATGTGCTTCTGGCGTTTTATGTTCTCAATATGCTGATAAAGGAAATTGTTGAAGTCGTACATGTTTATATGGCCATAAAATTCGTATTTCTGAAAACAAACTGCTATAATAACGTGAAGTCTGATTTTCAATTCATGCATGAAGCATGCTGGAAGACTCTTATGAAAATCTAATCTAATCTATCTTATGAAATCTAACTAAACTAGATTTCATAAAATTTTATGTTTAATTAGACTAATTGGAGAAATGAAATACATGTCATTTTGAGAGTATGACAAATATCCTAGGGAATATTTCCTATTCTCCATAATGGCGAATTTATTATTAACAAATGCTTCTCTTTTCTGACTACTTCGTCTATGACTAAGATTAAGAACTTTCATTGCCAATATTTGCAAGGCAATTTAATTTACCAATTAAATCACGAGGAAAAGTAATAATAATAATAATATTTTAATCGCACATAATTACAACTTAAATTTTTTTGGTTATACAATTGTAAACTTCTTTTAAATTTAACAAACAATGTATTCTTTTTAAATACTTGTAATAAACAGTTAATCTAATACTTTCATACTTTAAGATACACTTTACTTTAAACATACATAGCTTCTTAAACTATTAAATATTATTATTATAAACGAATTCTCTATCTACAGTTTCCAACTTAATAAAAACATAGAAAACTTTGTAAAGTTGCTATTTGACACCTAAAATATGACTTTGGCTACCCTGACCTTTACCCATATTTTGGCATTAGTAGCATAAATTCAGTTAATTTTGCTTACCTACATTAGTAGCCGCGACTTGAGTCGCCGAAACGAGCGCAGAATGTATGTTTACATTTACAAGTTACAAATTATATAATTAGTTACAATAAATTGCAACTGTTATAAATTATAAAATTATTCATAATAAATTGCAGCCACCTTTCTCGATGAATCGGTTCACTGGCATGTTGATGGTCGGCTACTCATGGGGCCAAATGATGATGTGCGCTGTGCCTCCAGATGAGTTTTGGGGCATCAACCTTCGCTACTTGAATTACCTTGTCCCTCTTGCCGCTGCTTTAGGTGAGTATTGTTTTAAGTGTCTATATAGAAAAGTAGAATATGAGTAACTACATCTCCCTACATATTATATTACAGCATTACTTCATTCTTCAAGCCTATTCAGGGTTAATAAAGTGGGTTTTATTTTGGCTTAACAATTTGTGTGTTCATAGTAGACAGGTATGTATGTCGATTTGCAGCAGGTAAGAGAACAAAAGATATAAAACTAGTACTGCTAATTAACGCTGCTGATCCGTACCAACAAAATTGTAATGTGTAAAAGTTTATTCTAAATATATATGAAAAGTTACAAAGTGCTTTTATCATTTAGGTGTATGGACAGTGGGCAACATAGGCCGTGAACAAGGCTCTCTCAAATGGCCTCTACTTGCGGCGTACGCTGCGTACCCCATACGGTACTATATCTATGACGAAACTGTGTGGTTCACCCTTATGGTGATTGCATCAAGCCTCGCTTTCGACTCGTTTTCGAAGGAATGGCGGAGAACTCGTACCAAACGAAACATTGTCAAGTCAGTACATCATCTAATTTGTAAAAATGAAGTTCCTGGTGCGCACGCGCAAAGAAACATGATTTATAACACTTATAATTGAACATTTCAGACGCGTAGGAATACTAGCTCTGTGCGCCTGCTTGTACCTTTCACTGTGGTGCAGCTACCTCTACTTTCATGGGACTATCACTGACAGTGAAGGCGACGAGATACCCATATATGAAGCGCTTCATCACTTCTTCACTAGTCCTTGGTATATGTACTATTATTACCAGTTGGTGTTATCACATACAAGGCTTAACGAAACATTTTGTTCAATATCATGATTACGAATACTAGCTTAAATATGGTCGCACCTTTATTACAACTTTTTTTTATCACAATATTTCTAATATATGATGTAAACAAAACGTTAAGAAAGTGCATGTAATGTATTTTGTCAGTATGTGACTTAAGGAAACGTGTAAAATATATATGTTTTAAAAAATATTAATTTTGTTGTCATTAGGTGGTTGGACGTAAAGCAATGCCTGATCGATACGTATCAATACGCGCAGCATCACGGCTGGTACGAGGTGTGGAAGCAAATTATTGACCTCTCAGATCCGCATGGCGAGCAAAATGCTTACAAGGTACTGTTTTATTTGTTTGTGTTCCTTTTACGCCTGTGCAATTGATCCTCTGATTAATTTGCACAGTATACGCTGCAGTATTTCAGAGATATGTGGAGCTAGTTTATATACCCAGGTGTAAGAGCTCACTTATCTTATATATTTAAGTGATACGTATATATCGTGTTTACGTGAACCACCACACACGTGACATACCACGTGTGATATGTAGACTTACATGATACGTCGTATTACATACGCCTATACAGTTGCCCTTTATCATTAGATTGTTCGACAACTTTTTATCATTTTCACAGTTCTATGGTACGACGCATATCGTTGAATTAATAAGTTATTGTATTTGATTGACCAACGTCAATCGGAAATTCCATCAAATTATGTTGTTACTACTGTTTCTGAATTTGATGCTCAATTCTTATTAACACGTGACGAATAGGACAAAATTTTGTTATTATCAGTGTGATTATATAGTTTGTATCGCTATTTCAGGTTCTTGGTATCGGTCCTGACGCCAGTCAACAAGAGATCACATCCACCTGGAGGCGTCTTTCTCGGGAAAACCATCCCGATAAAGTCAAAGACGAAGTGCAGAGGCGTGCTGCACAAGAACGATTCATGGAAATCCAACAGGCTTATGAAATCCTCTCCAACAGTAAACATAGAAGAAACAGACGTAACAAGAAGGACAACTCTGATCCAAGACCAGAGTCAAAACAAAGAACTGAGTTGTAATTTACTCTTTCATGTTTTATGGTAAGATTCAATGGATGCATTTCATCATTTCATTACTTGTGACGAAATTTTATACTGAAATTTTCCAGAAAGTTATCTGTTATCGTAAAAGGCATTTTTAGTTTAGGATTATATTTAACCTGTATTAATTTACTTTATTTAATGTCTTTCTAATATTTTTTCACAATCTTAACAAAACAAGTCAAGTTCAAAATTGCGTAGTTTCTCCATGATACTGATTTTTGTCTTATCAGCTAATTAATATTAAAAATGCGATGATCTGAACAAATATCTCACGCTTAGCGAATTTTGTGATAGTTTTGTTCACCCGTCCTTGTTATTATATTTTTGGTGTTGATTTCGCGAATATTGAAAAAGATAAAATTAACAAATTCATAAGCGTTTTCTTTTTTCAACTAAAGGTTTTTTCATTACTTGAAAAAATGACCTCTGAATTATGGCCAGTTCGACGTGCTTCACATTAATGTAAAATATCCTGTAGTAAGCGTGATACGTCGACTAAATCTTTTTTTGGACAAAATATTTTTATTCACATTTTTTAATACACGGGTAACAAAATCTGGTAGCGAATAGGGTCGTAGCGGTCAAATGTTTATAATAAATAAGTAATAATGAAACTAGTATTTGAAAAGAATGCATAAAGAATTTAATAAATAGTAACTATCAAGAGAACACTAAAAAAATGTGTAAAGAAAAAATAATAATTTTGTTAGCTGTATGATTTTATTGCCCGTGAGTTAAATTTTTTTGCGCAATGTCACTACTAGTAAGATTATTTAGGAAATTTGGGTTAAAGGTCTGATTTATTTATGCATTTAAAGAGCCAAATCTAAGTTAATGTGTAAATACTACATTTATACCAACTGCAATTAATTATATTTACGTCACCCAATTACTTGGTTAAGTCGACAAATGACCGATTTGTTCCTTAGCCATTTATTATTTAATTATTATTAACTTAGGTTAGATTGGCAAATTATTTATTATTAAATCCACCTGCGTTTCTTTCGTGGTGGTTTACCTAGGCACTATATCAAAATAATATTCAGGTCTTTGGTTTTCGCCATTGTTACATAGGAAATGAAACTATTTTTCCGGTCATAGGTTTCCCAGTACTAACTAGGTTTCCCATGGTCACGGTCGACTGACCATGGGGCCTGTAAAGGGCCCGGAACGTTGGTTTGTTTCAAAAAAAATATATGCTATCTAAATCCGGAAAAATAGTTTTATTTCTAAAATACTATTGTTTAGTACCACTGAAAAATCTTCCAAACCCAGGAAACTTATTTGTATTTTTTGTATAGTTTATAGTAAATAGGTCAATGTTTTTAATAGTTAATTGTAGTTTTTGTCTTATTAGTTACTATGCCCTACGTACTAATACGAATCTCCCGACGAATATGTATACTTAGTTATGCGTGAAAACAAGACCAATTTAATTGACACTGCTCGGCTTTCGCGTAAATGACTATCTTTGGTGATCAACACGTCCGCTATTAAATATATGACTTTTAAGATTGTTTGCTATTGTTTGCCAGCTTAACTAGTTGCCATGCGCCTTCTATATCTACTTAGTGCAACTGGAGTTACAGTAATTGTTTATTTATATCGATTATAACCATGCTGCTTTAGATACATATCGTTAGTTAAATTAAGGTTTGTTATTTAAATTAACATGGATAATTTTTTCTGTGATTTTTTAAAGAGCCGAAAACACTGAGATGCTGTAATTATCTGGATCTGACATGCTTCCTGATTTAAAACAGGGCTTACTTAAACTAATTTTAATTAATCGGAGAAGTATAGTATATAGTATATAGTTTATTAAAAATTTGTAAAACATTTAGTACATAAAACAATCAGTCTAAAGATTTATTACAGGTACATACATACCTTATTGGTACACCCTATACTATACCTATACGTTGTATATAAAGGCTATACGAGACGTGTGGAATGTACCGTAATGTAAAATAGGATATTTTGCTTCGTAGAAAAATAATTTTATTTTTAAAAGTAATTAGTAATAGATGGTAATTCAACGACTTACAAAATTGCCCGCCTCATCTGGGAATCGAATCTACCAAATGTGAATACAAAAACATCTGTATTTTATGGATCGATAGGGTCAGTTGTAAGTATTAATTAGTATTAAGTATCATGATATCATGATACTTAATACTAAACTAATCTTGAAGGAGCAACATTTATTTATCAAGATTATTTATTAAAGAAACTAACTTGATTTGAAATTAATTTATTAAATGTTCAAAATGTGATCCATCTTCTTGTATGAAAATTCTCAATCGTTTCATAAGTTCACTACTCGTAGTTTTTATTATTATGATGAATATTCGAAACAATACACCGCAATTCCGTTTTTAACTCGTCTACTATGTGAAATTGCTTCTTGTTTATTAAATCTCTCACATATCGCCAGAAAAAGAAATCTAATATCCTTTTCTGCGAATCTAATCTTTGAATACAATATTACTTACATTTAAATATAAAATACTGTCTCCATGAAGCAAAATATCCAATTTACAATATTTACTTTCCCTCCGTGCCGTATAATCGTGGGACATTAATAATCGTAATAAATGTATACATGTACACAGGATACAGTTTGTTTTGTAGTTTTGATCCTTGTAGAAACAGTTCGTCCTGGGCAGTACTCCCACCTTATCTATTTCTGCCGCCAAGTAGTAATGTTAGCATTACTGCGTTCCGATTTAGAAGGGTAACGGTGCTGGTGAAATTATAGGCACATGGGACTTGTCAACTTATGTCTCAGGATAACGGGCGCAGTGTCAGTGCCCCTGTGTTCTTTACGATTTAAAGCTCTGAGTGGCACTGCAACTGTTATGGACAGACGTGTCTCTTACCACCAGGCGCACAACTTGTTCGTCCCGTCACTTGAAGTATAGGGGGTGTCGTTCCCACCACCGTCAGACCATTTTAACTCACAGAGATACTACGGTTTATAATGAGTAAACGGATAATAACATTCTATTTAAAAAAAAAGAGTGATATCCATAACTATTTTGAGTTACACCCATTGACTTACAAATAAATGGACGACGGGTCTAATACAAAAACCACGAAAAAAATGTCCCAAGTCAACCTATTCGAAATTTAAATTGTTATGTCTTCGCAGTATCGCGCTGTCCGTAGAACAAATGAAGACTAAAGCGGAGTGTCGCGCTCTGTATACGATTTTAGCGCCTTACAAGTGCGGACACTTTTTAGCGCGGACCCGACGTCCATATAATTGTAAGTCAATGGTTACACCATTCATTAATAAATATTTTTAAATCATGTCGGAAGTCACAAAACAACATTTTCACCACACGTATCGATGCGGATATAGCTTCAGGCGGCCACGTTGTACCACACTTGCTCGGGGCATTGGCGCCGCTTGCTGTTCAATCTTCGTCTCGAATAGAGGGTTTGACTTGTGGCCTTTACACCTTCGAAATCTAAAAATAAAATAAACTCTTCTAAATAAATTCGAAAAATAAACTCGTCTATATGGACTTCGCTGACGATCGGCTGTTGTCAACGCAGACGTATGGGCAGCGACACCGCCGTTCAGCCGTCATCGGTTGCATATGGACGCAATGGAAAATTCGCATGAAGCCATTGACCTATATAGTATGAAGCAGATTTGTTGCCTGTTTTAACTGTCAAACTTCAAAAACTCTGTCGCGCTGGAATAAGGCACGCATCTATACATTGATATCGTTGATTCAAAGTCTCAAGGCTTTATGTACCATTGACTGTAGTTGGTTGTTATTTTAAATAATTTCAACTGTATTCTACCATAATTAACAAGCTGATAATTATGTTAATTATCGAGTTCTTAGGTTTTCGCGATTGTTACACATAGGAAATGAAAGTATTTTTCCGTATTTAAATCGCGTATATTTGTTTTTTCAAACAAACCGACGTTTCGGGACCTTTACAGGTCCCATGGTCACGGTTGACTGAGGTGGTACAGTCTTCAACCAGTTATGTCTAATATTGATGCAAACCACCCTATTTTTTTAGTGAAAAAAAGCGGTTTGTTTGAAAAAACAAATATACGCGATTTAAATCCGGAGAAATAGTTTCATTTCCTATTATGTTAATTTTTCAAATGCATCCTACTATTACGTATTATAAAATGTAATAAATAACCAAATAAATAGTAACAATAAAGTATAATAATGATATCAAAAATGTGTCGAAGGTTCATATTTTAAAACTTTAACATATCTTTCATTATAAAAGTGAAGCAACTCCAATAATAGCACTAACATCCCATAGATGGAAGAAATTTGTCGTTGTAATTAAACTTTGTTTTAGCAAATTAATGTGTAGTAATTTTCGTTCTCTGAGTAAACTAGAAATAGTTTACTCAGAGAACTAAAATTACTACGCATTAATTTGCTAAAACAAAGTTTAATTACAACGACATAATTCAATTTTACAATGAACGACACAAATATCAAAGTTTACTATTTTCTATTATTTTTATTAAAATTATTAGTTCAATTTTCATTAGGCAAATTGTTGTACGTTTTTGGCGCCTTACGTAATTATGTAGTTTTAATGATTAAATTAGTCCTTATTACAATCATGAACATTGATGCCAGACACCACCATGTTAGGGTTCAAGGTTCAATAGTATCTTTGCAAACTTTACTTTCAAATGTTGAGGAAATAAGGTACCTTAAAATAAGTGTAATAATAATTTGAGGTTAAATTTGTTGTTGCAAAAAGCTTACTGCTACGCGAAGCCTGTTAGTGTACCTATTTGTATAGTAATTGTGTATTATGTAGATTTATACAATTTTTCACCACGCCATTGTGATAAAATAAAGTTGCCGACCCGTGTCGAGCCGCGCCTATACGAGTCGATTCGAAATGTGTATCGTATCCTCTCTTCTTAAATTATGGACATAAAGCTTTTTTAGACCGGCTTAATGTTATTCCGTGTCGATGAGTGTGGTGACTCCCAAACAGTATTAAACGATTTTCTCAACTTAACTGATTAACCAATATAAAATTCTTTTTTAACTATGATTCTTTTTCCCGCTGTTGTCCAATAATTTTAAATCTCGTTTTACTCTAACTTGCTTTTAGCTATTAATTTTATTTGATAATTCACGCTAAATAAAACTTCAAAAGATATATCTAAAGGTAGAACATATATATGGGCCTTCGAATTATATTTTCCCAAATTGTCAGAATTTTTCCACTGTTTGAAATTTTTCAGAAAATTACCCAACAGTAGTTGCGGCATTATTTACGAAGATTTTAATGTCATTTTACGCATTAAATTTCAAATGAATTTTCTTTTGTTTGTCAAAAAATATTACCTCATAAATTAACGAGTAATTGACTGGCGACGATTTAATTTTTACACTGCACAGAACTTTTTGGGTCATAGATTTTAGTCTCAAAGCATTTAGTTTTTAATTTAATTAAATTTTGTATTTATTTAGAAATTAAATGAATTATCTGAATTTGTTTTTTTTTATTCTTACCCGATTAGATTTGTATTTAGTCATAATCATAATAATATTGAGGCAAATAATCTTAACCTTAATAAATTAGGGAATTACCTTTACTATGAGTATCAGATCCGAGGAATTCACTCCGGGGTACCCAGAGGTCACCCGGCCGTGAATGGAATAATCCCCTCTGTCCGTTTGAATCCCCTGGGCGATTTATGTGGATTTTTTGTCCGTATGGAAAAGTATATCCCCCTTATTAATAATGACGTAAACAGAATCCACTAGCGGATCCAGTTGGATCTAGTAACAATCGAGTTTTTCGGTAAAAGATAGCGAGTGACGTGGTGTTATTTACTAAAATGAGGTCTCGCTTATGGGTCTTATGACCTGGCGAAATAGCTGTGATTCGAAAATGGTGCCGTCGACGCCGAAATAAGTTCATTTCGGCTTGGTCAGTGCGCAGTGAAGCGTCGTTATAACAAAATGGCTAACGGCCAAAAAAAAAACTATTTTATACCACTACAACCGACTAATTAATGACTTTCTGGGTACACAGATTTTACGATAGGATCTGTGGTGCGGTTATTAGATTGAGAAATGGTACGGTTGGAATAAGCTTATTGCATCGTGAACAGTAAAATGGCAAAACAACCAACAACCTTTCAACTTTAAAACGGCTTAACGACTAAAACTTGTTTTTATAAGAACTGACTGAATCACGACTGTGGTGCAATCAGATTTAAATTAAATGCTGTGTGTGGTTTTCGAGATAGATGAGCGATGCAGCAGGAATATAAGCATTTTCCAGCGTGGACAGTAAAACACCCTTATTAACTTTTGCAACGGGGGACCGACTAAAATGTAGTCGTTTGCGACTAGAACCGACCAAATAGCGGCTTTTTACCTGATTAGTCACAAAACCTCGCGATTGCTCTATTTGTATGTAGCGCAGCTTTTACTGCATATTCAAAGAAACGCATACATACATACCATGTTATTAACACGCCTGTCTCCCACTGGGAGACATCCCCATTCACGTTCCTGACAAACCTTCGCCTCCTCTCCCATCAGTCTCTTCATACATGCCCGTTTATTTCTGATAGTTTCAGGACTGCCTTTTTAAGGACACCCTCAATGGTGATCGAGATATGTATCCCGAGGTTTAACTCTCCCCACGCCTCCATGCACATTCGCTCTATGGATTTGGAACATAGATATAGAAAAAAAGGGCAGTTTTGGTATGGGGGCGTGTCGCCTCGATATGATCAAAATGATCGTATCGAGGTGACACGCCTACAAACATCGCCACAGTGACATGGCGATCGTTGTACATACAAGATCTGTCGTAAAACGAAAATGCCAAGTTGTAGCAATACACCTTGTACAAATTGGGGTGAAAACAAACATTTTAAAACCAGTGAAATAAAATTTCACCGGCTATTTGCAGTTTTAGTTACTATTTCTATTATTATTCAATGTTTTCTTTTTGTGTCCATAGAAATTTGTAGACTCAAATATAGTGATATTTATTTACGATGACTGATGTTTATCGACAACATTGACTTACAAATAAAAGGACGACGCGACGGGTCTAATACAAAAACCACGAAAAAAATGTCCCAAGTCAACCTATTTAAACGTAGTGACATGTAAAGGAATATGAAAAAGCTAAAACGTTGAATTTAAATTGTAATGTCATCGCAGTACTGTCTAATTTTGCTTGCTTCGCTGTCAGTCGAACAAACGAAGACTAAAGCGTGTATGACGCTCTGTATACGATTTTAACGCCCTATAAGTTCGGACACTTTTTAGCGCGGATCCGGCGTCCATATAATTGTAAGTCAATGATCGACAATAAATTTTTACTGAAATGTTTGAATTTCTTACCATGATTTTTGTAATAAAAGTCCCTAAAATATCGAAGCGAAAAGCATTCACGTTAAATTTATTTCTTTTATTTTATTTTATCATTATTATTATTACTAAACATTTTATGTCGATTAACTTTAACACAATAAATATTTCGGACAACCGTTTCAATTTCATGTCAATTTGTATGTTGCTGTTGCTTGAAGAAAAATGTATGTGTATTTATTGTTTTAGATAATTTAGATGTTTAAATTCCATTATACTCGTAGATTAAAAGTAGAGTATTTTTAATTTTTTAATTTTTTCCAATGAGTTGAATGTTTATTGAAAATAAAAAAAAATTGTTTGAAACCAATGATTGTTTCAATTTCCATAGCAAGTGCATTTAAAAAATAAATAAAATAAAATCGGCTTTATTTTACATGTGCATGCAAAATAAATTAGAAACAATTATAGAAAATTACATAAATCCTTCATAAAAAACAACATAATTTAATTTATTAAATTCATTGATGGTTCGAGTTTACTCTTGACAGTGACAGCTTCAGCAACCCGTGCTAACGTATAATTGAAAATTGACACTGGCGACAATCGCCATATTTTTTATATTATTGTTATAAAACTGAGAGGATTCGCTCTGGACCTTTTGGAGGGAAAAGTGTCGTTTTTATTTTGACTTTCAATTATTTTGTGAACTCTAGTTTAAAGTGGAATAGGATAGTGCTATTGTGCCTTAATCGAAGATTAAAACGCGAAATTATACGAATCTCGAACTAAAATACCCGTATCGGCCCGTTTTAAGGAATCCCGAGTTAATCCAAGCACGCCGCCTCAAATTGCCTATCCTCTTTGTGGCGGCCATATTTACAGAAACATATTTAAACTTCATGTTTAGGCTGATGGCTTTGCCAAATCCTTAATAAATAAAAAAAAATAATTATAAAACTGACACTGGTCCTAGCCTAGTGGCCGCCGTTAAGAAAATAATAATAATTTATATTAATTTAATAATACACCAGTGCCAGTGTAGATATAATATGAAAAATGGAATATTTATTTAAATTTTAAAAACAGTAACATAAAAACCACATACAAGGTTTCCAATTATCGATTACGTAGGACCACATCACTCGTTGAGTAGCGTCAATTAACAATTCACGGAGCGGTTTTCATCCGTGTCCGCCGGTGCTACTAGACAGCGGTTTTATTTCAATACTTACGACCCTGCAAGTTTGTGCGGGCACGTAGCTGCCGCGGTTGCGGGCACGAAACCGTTGCGATTGCGGAACGGACCGCAAAGTTAGTGGCAGTTAATTGCAAGGCGGTTAATAGAGAACTCACCCTGCGTGCGCCTGCACCACATTGCGCCTGAACCGATCGCCAAAGTGTGCGGGCGATGACGGCCGCCAAGCGCGCAGGTCATCGCGTCCTGCGCGGATCTACTAGTGCCCTGCCGCGGCAACCGCGAGCAACCGTCACCACTATAGGCGTAAAACGCGCCGTGAAATGTGCTACTAATTTTACATACTTAATTGTTACATTCTACACATTGACTTACAAATAAATCGTTAATCACACTTAAGTCTTCGTTTGTTCGACTGACAGCGCGCTTATCAATGATGCCGTATTGTGTAGTAAAACCTTGTAAAAATTAATCAACTAAAGTGAAGAAACAGGATGGTATATCTTATTTTCAGTAAGTACTACATTGTGTAATCATAGTTATCATTTAAAAGTGTTATTTTATGCACTAGTATATATAGAATTAAATTTATATTTAAATTAATCGTAAATATAATTTACAAAAGCAATCAAGATAATCAAATAGCTAACTGTCTCTTTCCGACTCATTGCTTGCGTAAAAGACTGAACGAGACCCATCACGTCAATTTCAATTGTTTGAAACACAAGCGTTTGAAATATTTAGAAAAAAAATTTCATAGAGTCGCTTTGATGCTAATGTTATTATTAAAATATGTTTTAATACGTATTAGTATTACTTTCAAATATTGTTGTACTCTTTCTACGGCTCGGGGTTACGAACCAGAAGACCGAAAATACATTTGCCCGAAATAACGTTTGCATGAATTTCCGTAATCCCGAAAGTATTTTCTTAGGTTTTTCGGGAGAAATATGTGTATGGCCTACATTTATTTCTCTCGTGAGTTTGGGTGTAATTTGTGGTTGTCTATATGTGTGTCCATGGCACCCGCGACACAGGGTTTCCCTAATGCGGGGCAATGTTGAGTGTGTGCGTTATTATAATTATTATTATTAATTAGTACCTAAGTGTTTATTTTGGAAAGCGTTTCTCTTGCGCAATCAATATCGCGCATTTTACTTTTGTAATTATCTCACAACGGCAAATACCCTACTACCGTCATAGCCGTACTTTTTCATGCACCAGAAACATTTGCAAGAACTATGAGCAGTACGACTATGCCTGTTGACGAAATCAACCGTCGTCAGTGACAAACCGTAATAATTATATTGAATCAATGTAAGCACTACGGCATATAGAAAAGTGGGGACGTTTTTGAGCGCAGTCTAATTTCAGTACTATGCACGAACGGGCTAAGAAAAAGGTAAGAGAAGAAAGGAAACCAGAGCTGATGCAAGCTTGATAAAAGACCATAATATTAAAGCTTTGGTATGTGATTACATCAATGAGTGAACTGTGCATAGAAAGGAGAGAATACAGGAATTTATCCAGGAAACATAGCTTGAACTTAAGAAGAAAGTGATAAGTATTAACAGAGAACATCTTATACCGCCAAAATGCGTTAAAAATCAAAAGTTGGATGAATGACAAAATATACCAACTTAAGAAACAAAGAAGGTAATTGAGGCAGACTGACAGTGCAAATTAAATAGGATTTTTTTTTAAAGTTTAAGCAATTTGTAGCTTTGACATGCAAACAATGCATAATAATACAAATAGTACAACCTTGATAGCCTAAGGGTTTGCATTGCGGGCACTGGATGAGAAAATGATAAATTTAACAAATTAACTTTTCTAAATGGTTCTGGTCTTGGTATTCTATTCTAAGACAATCACCTGGTCTGAAACTAGGGAACTCTCTATACATACTCCCCATGAGTATCAGAGCAACAGAATCCCAGAGCAGAACCAATTTACAAAAGTTCATTTCCCAAATTGGTTCTACTGGGAATCGAACCTGGGATCAAGAACGATGGAATTTATTCCGAGGCATAACTCAGAACACCCAGGCCAAAACAACTTTCGAAAAGTTCACATTTAGTTTTATAGTTGACTGAGCTGATTTTTTACGGTTTAAAAAAAATCTTGAATAACTCGAGAAATCGGGTACGTACGGTAAAAAAAGTCAGACACCCTAGCTCGTAATAAATGGCGTTGTATAAAATTCAACATTTACGTATAAAATTTATTTATAAATAATAAAGGCTACTCCATTATACCTGTGTTCAAGTAGTTTTCACTAGAAGCTATATATGGTGCATTTTGGTAAGTTTCCAGTAGAAGCTGAATATGGTGTTTTTTGCGCCTTTCAATTGTTGCAAGCAAAATTAGGCAGTACTGCAATGACATTACAATTTAAATTCAACGTTTTAGCTTTTTCATATTCCTTTACATGGCACTACGTTTAAAAAGGTTAACTTGGGACATTTTTTCGGGGTTTTTGTATTAGACCCGTCGTCCTTTTATTTGTAAGTCAATGATTCTACAGATGCCGCGGTCCCGCGGCAGACGCGGGTGAAAACCGCTCCGTGAGTTCTTAATGTAACGAAAAATGAGTTTCAGCGCCATCTAACGTGTAATAGTAAGCTGTTATATACTAGTAGTATTTTTACTAAAACGCCACCTGTTGGTGAATGGCTGAACCAGGTTGAAAAAAATACTGAAATATTGTAATATAACTCTTATTCAAGTGATTGTAAGTTTAATTTTGTTACATTTTAAAAATGTTTTACGTCGTTTTCACGTTTTAAGCCCTACCCAATCAAAATCTTTAAGTTATGGTAGTAGATAATAGAGCGTAAAGATTGAATAAAGCTAAAAAGTGGCGACATCGATACCCGATATTACATAGCGTCATTACATATCTCCCCCTTTTTTCTATATCTATGATTTCGAGTAAATCTTAGTAAAATAGCTTATGAACTAGGAGTTAGTTTTAAATAACTGATTTACATGTAGGCACACGCATGATTTATGTATGCACAGTCCGGTCTGTTGGCAATCATGTTCAGGATGATATTGGAACTGGCCCCCACCCTGTTTACCATGTTCACTGTTCGGCATTCTGTCCCTAAGACTAATACCGCACATAATTATTTCGCAAAGCTCTCAATTCACATCATTCACATTACTTTCATGCATTTTCTGCCATACCCAACACTCGCTACCATACATTAGGATTAGACCAGCCCGCTTCGACGAACAAGTAAACGCGCCTTTCTTTAGACGCTCTTACTACCTATTAAGGCCATGAGCATGCTGATTTTGATTCAAATAGGAATCGATCCGATAGGGTAGCCCATCCGAGTCTAAGAGAAGAGAACCTGATTCCTACTATATCTTTCTAATTTGTGAGTTAAATCAACTATTGTTGCGATTTAAAAACTTTCCGATCGGCCAGTTGTGAATCGCAATTATGCGCCTCGAATCGGAAGAGACGCAGTTTCCGATCGAGAGAAGCAATCAAAATCGAGCTGCTGAGCTCCATTCACTCGATTTCTGGCTTGCGCCCTCCGCTGAATGAACGGGTTATACTTTTCGAATTTCTATATAATCTGCCTCACTGTGTGTATGTGGCCTATGGTACCATATCCCCGTCGAAACATGGTCAAAACCCGGCCTGCTCCAGTGGCTGAAATTGACGAGTCTTGTGGCAAGACCACAGACATAAGACGCTTTATGATGCATGACCTAGAAAACACCTTGTAGTCTTGTTGCAGTAAGATGGTGTTGTATGTGTGTTTTTAATTAAATTTTTATTGAATTGATATCCAATTATTTTTTGTGAAATTACTCCACTAGTTTTTTTACTAAGTGTTCGATCTTTGTATTAATAATTATAACAAACTAGTGTGTTTTTAAGTCGAAAATATTTTTTTCTAAAAAGAAAACTACAACATTATTTATTTATTTAAACTTTATTGCACACAAAGTAGTACAAAGTGGCTGACTGGCGGACTTAATGCCATTAGGCATTTTCTACCAGTCAACCGGAGAGCTGAGTTCAGATTAAATAATAGGGGTGCATAACATGACAAACAAATAACGCACAAATAAATCATGATTTATAAATAACAACAAATAACATTCCTAATCTACGCCTGAGGAATTCTCCCGCTGTAAATAACCATATTAAAAAAACCTCTGAAATTCCTTAATAACAGGTACTCCTCCAGATTTATATATTCAATCGTTCCTCTATAATCTAATATATAATCTTTATTAAACGTGCGTAAGGAAAACATACGCGACAATGTAATATTTTTCCAAATTTTACATGTTCTCTGTGAGGACCGAGAGCCTATCGATACGTTTAGAGGTCTAAATTTTTAATTGTTTCTTTATAAAATCCTGAAGGCGTTTCACAGCTGAAAGAAACAGAAAAAGTGAGAAAGACGTAGGTACCACAAAATATGACACCACAAAATGAAAAAAGGAAAAGTAATAACAAAAAAGAAAATGAAAAAAGAAAACAAAAATACAAATGATGATAACTGATGATAAAAATGATGATGATAACATGATCAATATTAATCATATAAAAGGTGAGCAAAAGATGCGTGTGCGCTTGCAATGGGTAAGAGTGGTTACACACGGCGACTTTTAACAGCAATGTAAACGCGCGTTCGTGAAACGAGCGATTGCATCACTCACTTGCGATTTATAGGCGATTGCATCAGGTCTAATATTGTTGCAATCAGGTCTAATCTTGGTGCTGTGTGAAGCTGCTGGAATAAGCTTTCAGCGTGGACAGTTTGAACTGCGGATAGTCTAAATCTATTTTGCTTTTCCCTGACTAGCCAAAACTTCAAAAATTTAAACATGGCCACGGTGGGATAAGCCATCGTACAATAAACGCATTAGATAGTCCATCAACCTGTCGTGCGTAGATAAAGTGAATATTCGTTTATTTGTATGTTCCTACAAACGAACTTCGCACAAACTTCGTTCATGTGTCGCAAACCAACCATTATGTAGTTGCCCTCATAAGCTCCTCTTGTGCTTACACATTACATTACTTTGATAAAATGGAGAAAAGAAATTAACTTAAGTACCTTACAATTTTAGAATTAGGACGTTTTGTAGGTTGTTCGGATCAAACAGGTGAAGCTTAGTGCGCATGTAACGATGGCGCGGTTTGGTAACTTAAATAACAAATTTTCAAAATTGTCAGTATTGGTTTCTGTTTCATTGAGCAGCAAGTACCTCTGAAACTTTGCTTTTGTGCCAGTCACAGTGGCGTTTACATAGCTGCCTATTTACGTTGGTATTTACGTAATCTCGTACACATTTCTAGGTTCTCGTTATACCTACTAATGATTTGAAATATTTGTATAATAATGTTCCTTTTTGTCTTTAAATAAAAAGAAATTCGAAAATTTTTACGTTTTCTTAATGGGACGCAAGTTTCAACTTTAAGCAAACCTTTTACAGGAAATGTTTTTATGTCAGAACAAATTAGAAAATTATATTGGTAACCCTAAAACAAAACCGTGTTACGTGAATTATTTAATCCCCTTACTAGCAAGTGTTTACAATTACGGTTCCGTATTTTTTGTATGGAGTTGGTTTTCTTCTTCCTAGTGTTCTGTGTGGATAATAATAACGCGTACCCACTCATAGCCCCGCACTAGGGAAACCCTGTATTGTGGGTGCCATGGACACACACATAGACAACCTCAAATTACACCCAAACTCACGTGAGAAGTAAATGTAGACCATACAAATATTTCTCCCGGCCCGGGAATCGGACCCGGGACCTCTGCGTGGCAGTCCAGTATGGTAACCGTTCGGGCACAGAGGCAGTGGGATGTCTATATATAATAAAACACTGTTCATTTAATAAAATAGATGAGTAGAAGATAGTCCAGATAAAATGACTGTAACCGAGTAAACTTACCAGCAACCATTACTTTGCAGAATGAGTCGATTGATGCAGTTATTTCATGGTTATTTCAGGTGAATATAAATAAACAATCTATGCTTATGCTGTTAACTGGTTTTTATCTGGTGATTTCTATATCGAGTTCTAAGGTTTATGCAATTGTTACATATTGGAAATGAAGATTTTTCGAATTTCAAAGTATCTGTCGATTGTGATTGTGGGACCTGCAAAGATCCCGAAACGTTGATATATGTTTGTAAAAAGAAATAGAAGTGATTTTACATCCGAAAACTTTATTTAATTTCCAATAGTGACCAAGGAATAAAATGTTATGTACGTTGTAAATGCGGTGTCGCTATGAGTTCCTATTAAATGGGTACTTTTTACCGCAATAAATCTTATCTTATTGTAGTATCGGCTCGTTTTATAACTTAAGTATACATTTGTTAATAACTTTGTTGTGGTCTTCTTCCTGAATGCAATGCAAGTGTTTATGTAGTCTATAAACACTAGCATGGAGTACATTTTTCACCAAAGTAAACTGAGCTCTTCGGTGGAAATGGAAACATCGATGCTACGCACAGGTGACTCACTAGATTAACTTCTCCCAAATACATGTATACTTATACCGTAATTGGTAGGTAAGTAGTAAGCTCTAAATTTATTCAATAGATTTATTTTAAATATTTTGAACATAAAAATAAAAACCTTTCAAATCTGCATTTTTAGTTGTAGTAGATATACAGGGTGCAACCGAAGAGTGCAGTGGAAATTCAAGTACGTAGTGATTTTTTTGTTGAATATTTTGTCTAATTAAATTAATTTCATTCTAAAAAAATACGATAATTCGTCGTTATCGATATTAAAATCGAGCTCAAACATCCCTCAACTTAATAATCATAACCACTTGCCTTGAAGTTGTCGAAAATACGTGACCTAATAGATTTTGTTATTTATTTACTTACAATACTTCTACTTCTGAGCACATGTCACAAATATTATAGCGCATTTAACGATTGAAAACACAGAAAGAACAGATTTTAATCCGATTTCATAGAATCACTGTACAACGTAGCCTAGGATACTATCGATGTTTAACAGCATGCACTGTGAAAGGTGCTAGGAATGATTCGTTATTTATATAGCACTAGTTATAATTTTATTCGTACCTAAAATTAGTAGAATTATAAGATTCAGTGCTAAATTCATTCTTCACACGACAACAGAAAAGTCTAATCGTTTCCATGTAGTACATCAAAATATTCAAGGCTTTTCTGGAAAAACATTAGAAATACGTCTTTTTTTGCACGATATTTCCGTTGACGTGTGTTGTGTTACAGAACACTGGCTGAAATATTACGAAGCAATTAACAACATAGAAAATTATGTAATAGTCAGTTCGTTCATAAGAAAGAGCTTAAGTAGAGGCGGATCCATGATTATTATTAAACGTAACTTAAAATTTAAGGAGCGTAAGGATATCACAAATCTTTCGACTGAACGAACTATTGAGATTTCATGTGTGGAATTGGATCAGTTTGTCGTCTTATGAGTATACAGACCCCGCTCTGCTAATTTTAACGAGTTTGAATTAATTATGGAAGACAGTTTAAAGCGGATTTTTCCAACCAAAAAAAACATAGTAATATGTGGAGATTTCAATGTAAACCTGTTGGAAAATTGTTCTACTTCTGTAAGACTCATTAATTTATTTAGTAGTTTTAACTTAATTAATCTTTTTTTAGAACCAACTCGCATTACTGCCTCCTCTTCTACTTGTATTGATAACATCTTTTGTAACACAGACGCAGTGTCTAAATCAATAATAAATTGCTTAAAATCCGACCATAGTGGTCAATTGGCTTCTTTTAATTGTAAAATGAGCAAGAAGGTAGACCAATTTCTCTGCAGACCGATTACCACAGAACGAATTATTAGATTTCAAAATAATATTGGGAATAGTTTAAATTCCCTACCCCATATACCGGAGGTTCCAAATACTTTATATAACACGATATTTGGTTTAATTAAAAATGAATTTGATAATATATTTAAATCGAAAACGTTAACTTTCCATAGAGAGACTAAATTCAACGACTGGGCAACAGTGGGTATTCATAAGAGAAGGTCTCGTTTGTATGAGCTATATGCTATGAAAACTTATAATACTAATTCCAATTTCATAGAATATGTTAGAATTTATTCAAAAATATTTTAAAAAGTATGTGTAGCTGCTAAGGTTAAGTTTCACAGCGACAAAATTGACAATCGATAAATAAATCTAAAACTACTTGGAGCATAATAAATAAAGAGTCAGGCAGGGTTAAACAACACGATAGAGATATAGTTTTAGAATTAGGCAGCAAACTTATAAAATCTAAAGATAAAGTAGCCCAAGCTTTTGAACACTACAAAATCATTAAATTCCTCCCCTTCACTTGCTATTGATCTTCTAAAGGAAAATGTTAACGTTTGTGGCAGTTTATTTAATTTCCGTCATGTTAATCTACAAGACATCATAAAAGCTTTTAAATCAATACATGTTAAAAAAACTGAAGATCTCTGGGGCATGTTAACTAAAGTTATAGACTCAGTTATTGATCTTATTTCCTACAGTTAGCTGTAGCTTTCAATAGGTGCGTTGACGAAGGTGTTTTTCCCGATTAAATGAAATACAGCAAGGTTATTCCCTTATTCAAAAGCGGTAGGAAAGTTGTTCCTAGCAACTATAGGCCCATTTCAATTTTACCAGCTTTAAGTAAAATATTCGAAAGGGTTATGCTAACTCAATTACTGTCCTATTTCTGTAGGAATCATATTTTCATAGTGAACAATACGGGTTTACTAGTGGTAGATCGGCTAGCGATGCGGGGTAGCGTTATTAAAACACATCTTTGATGCCTGGGAAATGTCCCAGAACGCTATTGGTGTTTTCTGTGACCTCTCAAAGGCATTTGATTGCGTTGATCATATTACTCTTATTAGGAAGCTGGAACATTACGGTGTAAATGGCAAGGCGTCGAAACTTGTCTCGTCATATCTCAACGGTAGAATACAGCAAGTAGACATAAATGGAGTGACTTCTTTGGGTTCTCCAGTAAAACTGGGTGCTCCGCAGGGCTCAATACTTGGACCTTTCTTATTCCTGATTTATATTAATGATCTGCCATTCTTTGTTAAGGACCATTGCGAAATAGTGTTGAGATTTTTAAAACAGACAGACATGACATTAACTATGACCATATTAATGATACCCTCTGTAAGGTAGTTTATTGGTTTAATGATAACAATTTATTGCTTAATGCCAAGAAGACAAAATGTGTTAAATTTGAATTACCTAACGTAAAATCGACTAGTCCAAGCTTAGAAATAAACGGAGAAAATTTAGACCTTGTTAATAAAGCAGTCTTCTTGGTAGTGACCTTAGATAGTAAACTTCAATGGTTTCCACATGTATCGTCCCTGGCCAGCAGATTAAGCTCCGCTGCATACGCAGTCCGCAGAATACGTGAGCTTACCGATGTTAGTACTGCTAGACTAGTTTACTTTAGTTACTTCCATAGTATAATGTCCTATGGGATTCTCATGTGGGGTAAAGCGGCAGATATTCAAACCATATTGTATTGCAAAAACGAGCGATTCGTTCTGTGTACCGTCTAGGCTCTCGGGTTTCTCTCAGAGAAAAGTTTAAGGAGACTGGTATCGTGATATCACAGTACATTTACTCCAATATTTTATATGCCCGTAAAAATATACATAATTTCAATAAGAAAGAAGATATCCATAGATATTAACCTTAGAGCTAAGTCCAAACTCATGGTACCACGATTTTGTTTAACCGAGGTAAACAACTCTTTTATGGGGAACTAACTGTATACGTTTTTACAATAAGATTCCGGAGCACATATTAAATTTATTATTTCCTAAGTTTAAAAACTACATTAAAAATATTTTGATCGAAAAATCATATTACAAAATTGAAGACTATGTGTTAGATAAAGATGTTTGGAAAGACGACATGGCTCCAGAATCCACACAAATTTGATTCAAAGTGTATTCCATAGCATTTAAGTTTATTTGAAAAGAGCAATCCCTAGAGTTTCTTGCTCGTTCTTCTCAGGGAGGTCAGCGTAGTGAACGAGCAGTAGCTTAAATGTGACTTTTTAAGTGTAAATTTATTTTACCTATGGAATAAATAATCTTTGACTTTGACTTTGACTTCAAATGTACGGATATTTATTTGGGGAATTTATAACGGCCTCGTGAACTTCATAAACTGTAATATTTCATAATAAATGTATGTACAAAATAATTCCGACAATTTGAAATCCCTCTGGCTTAAGTGACACTCCACCTAGCTAAGACACTATCGAATATTTTTGGCAAGTGTGACACTCTCCTTGGCGACTCTCGTCCAAAGAGACTGCCACAGCGAGCCGGTGATAATAAGCGGCATCTAAAGCCACCACACCACGCCCCACGGAGAAGACATACTTCCGATGTAGTGGAAATGAGATTGTTATAATACCGTTGTTGTATCTCGACCGTCTCTCTGTTAGATTCCCTTTTTTGGAAGCTATGCCAAAGAGAAGTATACGTGGAGGAAAAAAACACCAGAACAAACTTCTGCCGAATTTCCTGTACTATGTATACCAGACTGACAAAAAAAAAAGGAATCTAACAGAGAGACGGTCGAGATACCGATAGTACTAACCGCTGTGCCACTAATCTGTATAATATAATCTGTAATGTGAACCTGATCATGCGCCGCGTGCAGTAATTATATAATATTGTTCTTGTTTTTAAATTTGAATCTGTTTATTATAACGTTTGTATTTGAATTTGAGAAATAAATAATTATTATTATAAAAAAAATTGTAATCGACTCTGCGTCAATTTTCCCTATGGTGCAGTGTGTGGCCCACATGGGCGCAGGACGGCCAGGAGGTATCGAATGCCGCCACACGCGACTGATGACGCCTCCAAAGACCCCGCATCGCTTGCGGCGTAAGCGAAGTAATCGGCTATTGCTTCCCAATATTATTAATAATTGTACCATTTGCACTCGGATCAGTCCTCACACACATGAATTTCCGATCACTGGGGAAATATAAAATTCCATTTTGATCGCGTACGGGCGCCAGGGTATTGCAGCCGGGCGCTACATGGGTTAGCGCCAGCGCTGGTTATAAGTAGTAGTTACCGAATACGTAGGTTTTGAATACTACACATTGTAATTGGAATTATTTTTTCAGATCTGAAATCGCTATGTAATACATTTCTTTTTTTCAAGCAAACCAATGTTTTGGGCTCTTTACTGGTCTCATAGTGAGCCGTGATCTTGGCTGTGAGACCTGTAAAAATTCCTGAAACATTGTTTTTTTTAAGTAACAAATATTATTATATTAATATTTTAATTTTTTTTCTTATTTCAAATTTTGTCGTAGTTGTTTCAATAGATTTCATTAATTCTATGGGTAAGAAATTGCTACTAAATACCTAGATTTAGTAGAAATACGCCGAATTCCCGGTCGCGGGTAGTACTTAATAAAAACAGCATTTTTTATTTCGTTTATTAAGGTACAAGTACCTACATTAAATTTCATCGATCACGACGTATTACATACAAAAGTAAGTTAGCCATGTAAAATAGGATTTACATTTATGTACCCAATGATCTTAAAAATCACTATCATTTGGTTGTTGCATAATATGTCTTAGGACCACGTGTATTTGTAACCTTTAGCAGAAGAAATTACATATATTCAAGAAAAACTTGAAATATTGAATTTTTTGCACCTTGTCATTGACTTACAAGTCAATGCACCTTGTGCACAAATTTGTCATGTTGATGTTGTTACATGGGATGTTTTTCTTAATATGGTGCTAGAATTTAAATTTCTGCGTCAATATGGCAGGTGCATAAAATTTAGGCACAAGATATTTTTTTAATATTAAATAGCAACAGTAACAGCTCATTAAATAATCGAAATTATCATTTACTTATAGTATTGTATCGTCCATCGGGATTTAATACGTTATTATATACTTATAACATTAAACCGAAACCAGTGAATTAATTCCTTAGTCCCTTAAGAAACAAAAAAGATGCGAACAATTTAATTATTCTGTCTCCTAAGATTTAAAAGGTATAAAGTAATCGTATATTTTTATTGTTGGTTTAGCAGTTATAATCACTTAATGTTTTGTATAGATCAAGGTTTTAAACCTTCTTATCAGTGGTCCATAGTACACATCCAACAACCGCAATTTATACAAGTTTATTACATTTGTTATAAAACTTTCATTATAGTACCTACACATTTCCCTATTGAAGTATAAAATACGGCCACGATTAAAACACGACTTGGAACATTTTAGCTCTAGTGATTATACTAGATGGAAAACAAACGACAGTAAATCATGCAAGAAAAAGTAACGCCTTGGAAACCAAGATATGTGATATACCTGATGGATCACAGGTGAATAAAATGTGATCTTATTTATTTTAGGAGATGGAAGCGCTGTTTTAAAAGCAAATTACAAGCTAGTTCTTGTATTTAAACAGGAAGTTACTGGTAAGGTAAATTGCATAAGAATGAAATAGAATGCGTATGACAACGTTGTTCACATAGCTGTTAAACAATATTTGAAACAGTCATATATCTAGTCGTGTATTAATTCGTGGGTATGAGTTAATTAACTTTAAACCCCTGAGATTAGAAATGAATAAGTTGTTTCCTACTCAAATCCACGTTTGAATCTAAATTGAAGTTGTAATAGTAAAATTACAATGGTGTACAGTGGATGGAATAAATAGTAAAAATCACCCCCAAATTCATGGGTTAAAACATATCTATAAAAGCAATATGAATCGGAAACACTTGTGAATGGCACGAATATAGTAATCAGGGGATTTTTGCACATAAAAATGTATATAAAACATTTTTTTAAGTGACTGTTACATACAGTATAAACATATATCTTTGAAAAATATTACTAAAATAATATTATTTACATAATTGAATTATTTACATATTACATGGCAAACGAGTTTGGTCTAAACAAGATAACCTAACTAATATATTAACAAAATATTTGCATTTTAGTTGGAATTTTGAGCTCATTTTGTGCTTAAGACAGTGCTCAATAACCTAAAATTATGTCTTTTATTGTGCTGCTTTAAATAGTTCATAGAAAGTGTATAGTCATTTATTAACAAAATATTTACATTAAAATATAATAGTAAAATGGATGCTGATAAACAATAACATGTGAACCAAAATGATCGTAGTTTAGCGAAAATGGCACCTAAACATTTTTTCGTTGTATTTGACAGTTCATTCTAAACTTTGCTTGTGAAACATTGACTTACAAATAAAGAAATGAAAACTTTTGCTGTTGAAAATCTCGTGATGAATTTTTGTGATTTATTACTACTTACTTGAGTTTCCCCAACAACAACAAGCACAAACTATCAAAAACAACGAAAATATATTTAGGCGCCATTTTCGTTAAACTATGGTTATGTTAGTTGACACTTTACTACTTATCAGCGTCTAAATATGCTTCGAGTCAGGTTCTATAAGCCAGGCAAGTTGTATTTAATTATAGCAAGCTAGTGGCGTAGTGGTATCATTCCATGGCAAGATCTGACTCGTAAATGGAAGAACAAGTTCTTGATGATGGTATTAAGCTCAAAAGACTGTGTACGATATTCATTTGTGAAATAAGAAGATAAAAGTCTATGTTGTAGATCACTTGACAGAGAACTAAACATGGCAACAACAAAAACAATGTCTATTTAATTATCTGAAGTACAACTGTTTTGCACAATACCCAACATTTAACAGCCATATTATAACATTTACTAAAAGCAAAGTTCTAAATGTCTTACAAATCGGAATGTGATTTTTATACATAAATATCGTGTATTTCATTGCATAGTGATAGATGTAATTAACTAAGAAGTTGAAAAACCTTTAGAAGTTCACTGGTGTCCATTTTATAGGAATTAAACTAATTATCACAGTTTTAAAATAAAAATAACACTTGCTTATTCAGCAACTTAGCCTACTTCTGAACATAGCCATTCTTAATCTAAATTAATAAATAACATATATTGTTTGTATTTTGTTAAGTGCAGAGCACCCAATAAATGTCAGGTATATTTTTAAATTTCATAATTCACAGTACATTTACAGAATATTAAGTAGAAAAAAAAAATAACAAAATGTCTCGATTAAAACTAATTAAAATTCTTAGTTAAAGTTTTTCAACAAACTAACACTAGCCATCACACCAATGGCACGAAGAGCGCACGTGTGCGTCTTTTAAGTAATATAGTCAATAGTTGCCAGAAATCAGTCTACGTATACATCACACGGAAGCGTACACAGCGGTTCAAACGGTAGTCTCGTTGCGGCGCAGCGGCTGCATCTCGCGTTGCAGGTCGTTGTAGTACTCGTGATCAGACATGGACTCCTCTTCGACTGACCGCTGTGGCAGGAACTTACTAGTGCCTGGCCTCGGTGTCGACTCACTGCCGCTGCCTTCACTAACGCATAGCGATTCTAACGGCATTGGCTCCGTAGGGATCCCAAGTGTTTGCGCTGGTACGTTCTCGTCAGACATTAGATACTCTGGATTGTCCACACATCGCTTAGGCCCGACGAAGCCATCATAAGGTAGCTGCACGTCTTTCGCTTCCTGATTTTCACCTCCTTCTCCTATTAAATCCATGTACGCAGAAGTGTTCTGACTATGCTGCGGCGACGGCATCAAGTAATCGTCCTCGTCTAGAGGCAAATTTAATTTCAGGTTACCGACTTGAGCTTCCTTAACTTTTGACATACTGTCAAAATTAGGTTCCAAAGGACCTTCTGGACGAAGTTTCATAGGGTCTACACAGTACCTCGAACTTGATGTATCGGATGCACTGACACCGTTGTTATAATAGTGCCTTAATTCTGTGCCATCTGGATTCATCTGATGATTGTACCTTAAGAGTTCACGATCCCAGTTCTCAGGTCTGACAGAGCCATCAGTGGAAACGCTCTCGGGACTAGTGGCATTGTTGGCCCACGACGAGGACGTGCAAGGTTTTAGCGAACTAGTTTGTGTCTCCATTCCAGCGCTGACTGCTGAACTTGAAGTGGCTGTACCTGGTACAGTTCTGAATTTGGGCTGTAGATATTCATCAGCTTCCATTATTGGCTCTGGACCTTCTATTGCTGACGAAATACTTCTTATCATTTCCTTTTCGTCCTGAAATTATAAGAAAATTTTGTAAAAACGCAAAATGTATACTATATGAAAAGGACCTACATGTTAAAAAAATAGAAAAAATTACCTGTGATGAATACGTTGGAAGGCGCATAAATTTGTCTCCAGGAATGACAAGGTATCGTCCGGGGTCTCTTGCCATCTCAGCAAACTTCTCCGCTAATTCCTTGAATGTTGGCCTACTGTCGGCGTCAAGCATCCAGCATCTGATCATTAGGCAATAAATATCAAGAGTACAAATGCCAGGTTGAGGCAATTTGTGACCATTTTCTATGAGCTCGGGAACATTTCTAGCGGAAATGTTTTCGTAAGGACGCGCTCCGTAACTCAGAATTTCCCATATTGTAACACCAAAGGCCCAAACATCACTCTTATGCGTAAATATTCTATGCTGGATGCATTCTAATGCTAACCACTTAATAGGCATCTTACCGCCTGCTGCTTTGTACTCATCTTCATTAATATCTAATAGTTTAGCTAATCCAAAATCAGTTATTTTAACACAATTCGGAGTTTGCACTAATACATTTCTTGCAGCTAAATCTCTGTGTACTAGTCGCTTTTCTTCTAAGTATGCCATACCACGAGCGATTTGAGTGCACCAATTAAGAAAAGCCTTCGATCCTATTTTTTCTCTGTGAGTTCTGACATAATCTAGCAAGCAACCTAATGGCATCAACTGGGTAATCAACATCATTTGGTTTGTCATGCATACAGCTAGAAGCTGGAGAAGATTAGGATGTTCTACACTTGCCATAATGTATGCCTCTTCTAGAAACTCTTTACTTGAATTCGTACCTGATCCCTCTTTGAGTACTTTTATGGCAACAGGGATTTTAACATTTTCACCTTCGGGTACCCAAACACCTTTATAGACTTTTCCAAATGCGCCAAATCCTAACATGCCTCCTCGTCGGAGCTCCGCTTCTTTGACGATTCTTAGTTTGGCTAAGTTAGGTTTTACATTAGTGGGTCGGAGAGGCTCATTGTCTTCACAACCCGTTAATACCCTAGTCATTTTCACTGCCTCCTTTTTAGCTTTTGCTTTTTGCCTGCAGAAATATCCTATTATGCCAAGTATGATAAGTGACATAAAAGCAAAAACTAGAATGATTACAAGAACTGTTGGAGTTCTGGCTGTCGCCATGGAAGGAATACCGCTTGCTGATTCTGAACAGTACGGCTCGTCAATAGGATTTTGCAATTGCTCATCGAAAAATATTTTATGGGGCTTGTCATCAGGGCAGGTATCAGTGCAGTTGAAACTAGATTCATCTAGTGATGTTTTCAAATTTTGACATTTGATACAATCCGTCGACGAGGGACCATTGCAACCTTTGCATTCATGATGACATGGGGTACAAATACTGCTAAATTTTTCTGGGTAGTGGTCGGCAGGACATTCGTCTTCACATTGATCTCCTCTTTTAAAACTTTTACATACTTGGCACACTTGCTCGTGAATTCCATAACCGTTACATTTAAGACATAAAGGATGACATTTCCTGCACACTACTTTTACTTTTCCTTCCAAAGATTTAACATTCCCAACCCATTCGTTGTAGTACCCATCTGGACAGGGTTCGTTTTCCTTAAGACAACTTGTAACCGTAGCCTCATCACCAATTATTGCTTTCTTGCAAGAGTTGCAGCCTCCTTCTCCAACAATATTAGCTGGGCCTGTACATCCGTCGTTGCAGTTGTTATGGCAAGGTTGGCACGTGCCATTTTCAGAAACGAATCTTGTTTCTGGGCACTTGCTGACGCAATATGGGCCATCCCTCACGTGCTTGCATTTGGAGCAATTCGCGCGAGTAGGCCCCGTACAGCCGTCCATGCACTCGGGGTGGCACTGCTTACAGATTTTCGGTCCAGCTTTGTACAGCCTGAAACGATAAAAGTCACTCATGAAAATTAGCATAAAAACTAAAAAAAATCAACCCATAAATGTTGCACTATAAAATGTTAGTTACCCTGTTTGTACACTACAATTTTGTATACATGTTTCACCGAGTTTGAAATTTTGGCAGGATAAGCATTGGTCTGGTCCAGCGCCCCAGCATCCGTCCGAGGAGCATTGAGCGTCACACACCAAATTTGCCTTTTCTGTGGAGTATATTGTGGGTTAGGGTAACAAGTGCATAAAAAATAGTTCCTTTTAGACCTCTATTTAACATAGTACAAAAAAAAAAAACAATTCGCTTGGCTGGTATGAATGTAGCGACAGCGGTTAGATTGTTAGTAAGTTTGTGTTGGGTGCCGTTGAACAATTTCAGAATGTTTTTATAGTTTTGACTTTCGTGTATAAATTTATGTCTAATATAGAGTTGAAGATGATTATTTTACAAGGCACTTAAAGTGCATAAATTCGCTTGCAAATCAATTTAAAAGATATATGAACAGTTGTGGTGTTTTAACCTACCAAATGTCGTTAAAAATAAAACATGAAATCCACGAATGTTCATATATTCGTTAGACAGTAAACAAAAAAAATGGATCGCAAGGGCTTATAATTAGAAACTTGTTAAAATTAGGGCAATAAAGCAGAATATGAGGATCCTCATTAACTAAAGTAGCGACGCCTAGCAAACTCACCACAAGTTCTTGGATCGCCATTCTTTTGTATAACTTGTTTATGGTCTTTTGACTTCACTAACTTGTACCAAGCTATCTTGTCGGCAAAGCAGAGATTTCGATTTTCTATAATTGCAATTGCACCTGAATTAACTTTCTTCAGAGACTTCAAGCCTAATGATGTTAGTGATGTCTTGACTATGTATAAAGAAGCGAATAAGTTTTCGACCAGCTGTCGTCCCCCAATTACTTCCAAGTTGCGGAAGTACGATAAACTAGTGAAGTTTGCATGGTGAGCCTGGACGTTTAAGTACCCAGTCACCTCACGCACAGTGCTAAATACTTCAAGACGATCTGGTTCCATGGGAGGATAGCGTTCGCCGAAAGAGTAGTCTGGATAAACATGCTGGAACCCAGTAAAAGTCATCTCCAAGATTTCTACGGACCCATCAATAATTGTGCAATCTATGAAGCTGTTTATGTTTCCAGAATTAATTGGTTTATCTGCACGGCAAGTTTTTGGGCAAGTTATATTACAAGGCATGCATTCTCCATTTACTGCGGTTTTATTAGGGGGACAGCTTCTTACACAAGCGCCATTGTCTTTTAGAAGATGTTCGGGACAATTTCGTACACACGTTGCCCCATACGCGTATTTGCCGTTCGGATTCGGTTCCCATGAATACGTCGTAGGATTGTATATTTGCATTGGAGGGCATTCTTGAGAGCATGTTCCCTCATCGTAAAAATTTCGACATGCTAGACATTGACTGGGCAGCGGGCCAGTACACCCGCCAGCGCAGAATGTGTTGCAACAGTCTCGTGGATTTGGGCCGAAACATCGTCCTTGTGCACATTGTGGGCTGCAGTTGATTTTTGAAAATTTTTGGCAATTATGAGGGCCATCTCCCCAGCAACCTGCCACACAAGAACGATCACATTCTGGGCATTGTCGCTCTGGTGCTGTAAAGTTGTAGACGTAGACAAAGGTCGCATTCGGACCTGTAATTATCTCGTCCCAGTTGATAGTTTTTACGTGGCAGATATTATAGTTGTCGAAAATAGCTACACTACCACGGAGAACATCACGTAGCGAAGGTAATTCTAGAGTATAAGCCGTGGACATAGTGACCATAAGAGCAAAATCTTGATCGAGTACGTTGACTTTGAAAAGTGTCCGTCCGCGGATGATCTGTAATTCCGGCAGGATTATTTGGCGCACATTGACGTGCGAAATAAGCACGTAGCCGGTTACTTCGCGTATATTCTTGAGAAACGACAGGTCCATCGTCTCGTTTTGCAGCCACGTAAGCTCCAGATTGCCGTCCACGTAAGTACAATTCGTGAAACGGTCGCGAAGATTCCGGTAGTGAATTTCGCGATTCGACGGAACTGACATCCGACCGTTGGTTCCGATGCATACTGGAAAAAAGAAAATAAAAGGTTAATTATTTGAATTAATCAAATTTTTAGAATTAAACATTTAACGATAAAGTCAAATAATTAATTCGAATTCTTGCTGTCAATACAAACGGTGAGGTAATAAAAACAGTATTTATTTTAGGTCGATGGATCGACTTGCTAGGAGCTGTTTGCGTCTAGTGTAGAGGCGGTGCCATGTGGGCGGGCTTTATAGCCAGTTTCTACCACTACGCTACGAGGTACACCGCTACACGTCACAAAACATAAGCACACACCACAATGCCGTTCTATTACGTATAAAAAAAAATCATCTCGAACATAAGTGTGAATGTACTGCAAATGAGTAATCGTTAGAACCGAGGTATTTCACCGTAGATATTTAATGAAGAACAGCTTGTTTTTACAATAGAGCAGACTATGAAATACCGTTGTACTATTTAAAGTGTTGGATGCCTCAGAGTCAAACAAATGTAAATTGGATATTATTGTATTTAACCGAGTATTGAGAGGATTTTTGTGACATTTTGAAAAACAATAGACAGGTTCGTAATTATTTCAAGTACCTAGTCAACTTTATTATAGTTTTGCGTGTTCAATGTTTCCATTCTCCTTAAATTATTCAAAACACCTGATTGACTTGACGCAGTTTGTCCGAATAAAAAGATGCGGTTCTATTGTTCGAGCCGTTGTAAGGTGTTTAAGGTGGAGGGGTAAAATTCTTACCTGCGTTGTTTTTGGTCGATACAGAGTACAGTAGACTCTGCCAACAACCATTATTTGAGTAGAGTATTATTTTACGGTCAAATAATACCTATGTTCGTTTCGAAACGGTTTTACTACGTCAAATAGTTTTTTAAAGTTATAAACTTAGTTGAGGAAAATACTCTACCTAGTTTATACCTATTCTCGTACTCGTATACATACTCTTATATGCCTGTATAACAATATTGTTTCGGAGAAATATTTAGATCCTGACAGATATTTACGACTGCGCAAGGCGTGTGGGCATAAGGTGTACCTTACCTACATCTAACATTCTCAAGGCGGCAGCTCTAAGGTTTGATCAAATATTAGAGAGACTTAAATACTTAAATTTAAATGGAGCTCAGCTTGCGTAATTTGTAGGTATAATCATATCTGTCTACAGTATTTTTAAGAAATATGAAAAATCTATTTTTTCGTTTTCTGCAAGAACGTTTGTAGACAATACATGAAGTTTTAAGTCAAAGTCAAAGTCAAAGATTATTTATTCCATAGGTAAAATAAATTTACACTTGAAAACGTCACATTTAAGCTACTGCTCGTTCACTATGCTGACCTCCCTGAGAAGAACGAGCAAGAAACTCTAGGGATTTTTTTTATTGGGATTGTTTTATATTGTATTGTCACATACAAAATTATATATGTATAAGATCATTGATGTTATAAAAACAGTATACTCGTATTTGCGTTCAGTTTGCTACATCGTTTTGAAACTGCATCTAGATGACATGTGCAAATAGGCCCGACACTTTCGAAAATATCACCCGTATGGTTATGCGATAACCGACCAATTTAAGAACACTTTCATCTCGTCAGAGCAGCTACGTATGTTACACCTATGCGGTTTTGCCGTACCACCACTTACGCTTAAACGGCCGGTTTAAGATGTCATTGGGTACTTGGAGTGTGGTTGTAATTTATGAAGTTTTTATTTGGCGGTTTAATGTGTGGGCAGTAGAAATCTGGTGTCCGGTCGACCCAGTTGCACTGAGATGACATGGGCGATAGTATTGAGTGTGGAAGTTTCGTCGCGCTTGCTGACTCTAATCATGACACTGCCACATGTCCCCATGTTTTATAATAAGTAACAATTACCTATATTTTACACTGTAGCTTTACGTTTCCCAATCTCAGTCTAACACTTACCTCATCAAACACTTAACACTTTTTTTTTTAAATTTAATTTTAATATATTTTATCAGTAATTTAATTTAAAAAATTTAATTTTGTTTTAATTTAAAATTTAATTTCGCATATTGTGAAACTGGTGTTGCGAACCTACAGATATGTCATGTTATTTGGTTCTCGTTAACGTAACGATTATATCGTGATATTACACCCCAAAATTGGACATAATTGCTTTCATACACACGCGTTCTTATCTTGACAGCCTTCATAAAATATCTCAGAGAGTTTTCCTTTGGGACTGGGTAATTCAGAGACGTCCTTTTTGAGCAATCGTTGTGTGGACAAGCACGCGGCCCACAGTTCGACTGGTTTCTCATGTTAGTGTTTTTCTCCAACGTTGATTCTAAATCGTTGGAACCAGTTTTATTCCTACACTCTTTGCTCATTACTCGGCCTTTCTTTACTATGATTCCCCATTGTGTCTTACACTACATCGCTGCGTAAATATTGAAGTCTTTTGTCAGCTTTGCCACGTGAGCAGCGACGTGTGAATGTGGTTACTTTCATTTCAAAAACTTTATTTATTGAATGCAAAATATTTTTTTCCTTTTGAAATATCCATAAACGCAAATATTACGGTTCCACGTCCACAATTTGATATTATAAAAGTTTAAGCAATATGTGAAAATAATTTAAGAATGACAATACGGCTACTAATACAATGATAATGGATAATGTGGGTGGTTTCGATTATTCGTCCAACAGATGGTACGCGTTATGTAAGAGTAGATCATTGTGTAAAAATTGTACAAAGTATAATAAATAAAATTGTTATTAATATTTGCTGAATTATAATAAGCAATATAAGGCAGAAGTAGAGTTTTTGCATGTTTATCTTTAATAAAAAGTACGAAATTCGAAAAATATTTTTTTTAAGTGACAAAATAGATTTTTATGTATGACAAATATGACAAAACTCTATTTGATAGATGTGATAAAAAAAATTATATTTCTATTTTTTTTATTTAGTTTGTCAGTGCCAAAATGTTACTTTTCAAATAATTTTGTCACTTTACTACCGTGATTGCGATGTGATAGTTAAGCATGTATAATGATTTTCACAACGAAAAATATATATTCCATTTCCACATAATTACATTATACCCATACCATTTATTATTTAAGTTATTAAGTTAGTACCCTTAAAGAAAATGGTATAACTGTTCTTACAGCTACAGTCTTTTAAATTTGAGCAGTTAATATTGTAACATTAACTATTGTGAGGAAAGATTTAACTTGGTGTCAATTAGATGGTAAATTTCAACTGGTTTTGCTTAATTTAACAGTCTCATGATTTGACATCGAATACTTGGACGCGCCCAAGGGTCAAGAAACCCGAAGAGACCGAATCTTGCATATCATTATAACCTGATTAGTTTTAAGACTCCTAATGTCGCAATTTGTTTATAACATGAATATTAAGCGCGAGGCTTTCGAATTTTAAATATAGTTAGAGTTTAAGACTTAAAATTATTGAATTCATGAATTTTTAGGCACTTAATCGTTGTAATTTTTTGTTGTTTTGATGTGGAGAAAATTTCGTATACTTTCCGTATTGTATACTCGTAAAATTTACTATGATTAGAATGATAAATTAAGACGGCGTGAATTTGTAGCAGCGTTCTACAAATTGTATTTTTTAAACAGGATAAAACTTTAATTACTTTTCATATTTCCGTTACCACTCATTAACTTACAGTAATTAAAATCCACGAATCATATTTCACTAGGTAGAAATACAAACGTTTATATTTTTTTATTTTATTTACAACTTAACACTACGAAGTCACGTCTGACGGAAAAAGTTTATGACACATTGGAAATATAGAGTCGATCATTACTCCAGTCGAGAAAGAATTGGGCAGTATTTTTAAAATGTTGTCTACTTTGAGCTACATTGTGTTATTTTCTGCTAAATTACACGCTTGGCGACTTTTTATTCAATGTGTACTAATATAATACTCCATTTATGGAAATTAAATAAAAAATAAAAATTGTGGCTCACGTCTAATCGTCATTATTCGACGGACCCTAATAAATATTTTTTATCCTTACATAAGTTGACAGCCTTTTTTATGTATAAAGTAGGAGGCAAGCGAGTAGACGAGCCGCTTGAAGGGAGGTAGTCATTGACGCCCATGGACATCTGCAAAATCAGATGAGTTGCCTATGCGTGCCTATATGCCTTTGACAGCCCCATTGACACGCATTTTGGAAAAATCTTATGTCATAGCGCAAAGGAAACGCTTCAGGAGAGAGATCATTTCACATCTTGCACGTTCGAGGAACGAACGTAATACCCGCGTGTCGCGTTTCAGTTATTGTGATATTACAACACTGATTAATTATGTCGTAGGTACTCAGGCGATATATTTTAACATCTATTCTCGATTTCACTGAGTATGTCTCATCACTGGTACACGAAGTTTGACATTTACCATTCTAATGAAACGGAATAGGGGAGTTGCAGTGAAAAAGTCGGAAAATTAAACTGTTAAACTAAAATTATTATATAAGATCTAGCAGTATGCTTAATTAGACGTCTTAGCTGGTCCCGATGGGCGAAAAATTATATTACTAAGTATTGAAGTAAACGTTTTCGGAATATAGTATAATTAATTTGTTGCTGGAGTGAGATACTTTATTACATTTCATATGGTATTTTTGCATACCTGTGTTTACGGTAACGTTTACTGGACCCCAAACTAAGGCCTGTCAGAATTATGAATACGCAAATTTTAGCAAATAAGATTCTAACGAACCTGTTTGGCTTGAAATGTTTATTCTAATCGACGATGAAATTAACAAATAAAACACGACGTAAATGATGTGTTCCTTGGTTTAAAATGCCTTGTTTCTCACAATATCAACAGTTAACATCTTTATACCTTGTAAACGCGTGTTTTTGCGAACTTGTAGTATGTACCTACTATGAAATCTTGCAACTTAACGACAAATTGTGAACGTTATTATGTAACTCTGATATAGATGGTATTAACTAATTTATTTTAATGGTTACTAAAATGTATATAGTGATAAATAAAACTTTTTTATTTGCAGGTACCATCATGGATCACTGGTATTAGTTTATACAAATTTAATTTATACCTTTACAAGAACAAGAATTTCAGTAGGTATTATATATCATCTACTGTTGCTCAACACGTAAAATACTTCAACTTGCAACTTATATTCCGGAATAAAAAATAAATAAAAAACCAATAATAAAATCAATTTCAACATATAAATTACAATAAATATTGCATACATCAATGATGTTGCGTCTGTACTACTCATCAAATGGTCGAAAAAACTCAGTTACGAAGAGTTACTAACGTCTCCCCACTGTTTTAATTTGTCACAGAAATTATAGTAAACCAAAATACTGTTGGAAACCCCAAAGCAGAGCCAGAAAAAAGCTACCTTACCGCTGCTTTTACAACCTGTCATCACAAGGTGAAGTACATTTTATTTTGCAAAAGACTTTAACGTCATAAAACTTTTAGTTTTTGTCGTATTTGTCCTACTCTATTGCGTTTATCCGAAAGGCGAAAACCAACGAGTTAGCAACAACTGATCACAGTTTAGATTTTATATGTATAATATATTGATATGGCTACTTAATTTTTGAATGATTTTTAAATTCATTCAAGGGTTCAATTGAATTAGACGTTAAAACTCTTATGTATGTGCTTTTTTCGTTATAATTTAGTAAACAATTAATATGCCTATTTTTAATTGTAATCTGTCTCTTCAATATTAGCAATACTATATATAACTATATATCCATGCAAATTTAACGTTCATATAAATCATTAAGTACTAATTATACAAGATTATGAATCAATAATAACTTGTCAAAAAGGTATATCCATATTATGACCGTCTGTAGCCAACAGCAAACATGTTTCTACCTACTCCTATCATGGATATAATATAAGTTTCAATATTGCACATTATTCATTAATTTGTATCATACACAGCTTGTAGCAAACCATACTAATGAGACCTTTGTAAGTTTTGAACAAGCACAGAAACAACTGACAATCATTCATCATTGTCATAAATATTTCATAGCACTGATCGCTTTAGTTCGTCGCAATATATGACTATATTTATTATTCCGTAGTATTCAAGTTTAAATTATCCTCGTGTAGATAATCGCTTGACTTCGAGGCAAAACGTAGGCGCCACGGTTCCGCGTACCGAATAAAAGGGCAAGCACACCTGAACAACCTACTCAGACTGCAAACAGTTTCTTATGGCAATATTTGATGATAGTCTTTATGTTATCATTTGACTGTTACAAAACTTAAAGAACTTGTGTCGGATTAAGAGGTTTTGGAACAGTAGGTCAAAATGTTTTAGCTTAATATTTTATAAGATAAAAAATGTGACGGCATCTTAATGGAATAGTAACTACATACGTACTTATTGTGTCTACTTCCTTTCTCTTATGCCCTTTATTCTTAATAATTCGAACACGGTTCCGAGTTATACACTATCTGGTTAATCGTAATACTTATTGCGTTTGTGCCCCTTCTACATTTGTTCATATAGGGGTGTTTTCCTTGACCGTGCAATTAATGCAACCTGCTAAGTTGTTCTGAGTCGTGATATACTCATTTTTATAATCTTTTGCTTTGGATGCAAGCCTTTATATGGCAGTTATATGGGCAATTTGATAATAAGTATATCATTCATTAAGTAGATACAAATTTCTAGTGATTTTTGTGTTATTTGTTATCTATGTAATTCATGTTGATCTATATATTAAGTTTCGTCTAAAGAGTTATTTATTGTTTCATAGTATTTTGATTCCTATGTCTGGATTTTATTAAGTGATTTCTTGAGGCATTGTTTTACTAATGGGGTTGACATGTTCAATAACGATCAAAGCCTCTAAATAAATAAAGAATAAAAAAAAAAAGTATTCAAGTCATTGTGCTTTATTGTGTGCAACATTTGTCTGTGCAAAATTAAAATATACTTTGATTATATATTTTGATTTCTATTTGGTGATTTCACGCCTTAAGGAGTGCATGTACATCTAGTTTCGAAATTTATTATTGCGTAAAAAATCGTGTACCTCAATTTCAATATTAAATTAAACATCAAGTTTCAGTAACGGCCAGGTCTTGTTATTTCGTTTACCAGAACAATTGAATTTTGATTTATATTATATTCAATCAACACAAAATGTTTCACATTTCAATACGTGCTTGTTCTCTTAACGTCGAAGTACCTATAGCTTTTACGAACGTAGAAGTTAAACAAACAAAGGCCCTTTAAGCCTACGCGAGGCACTATGAATTCCATGGCAATCGGTCAAAACACGTTTAGAGTTACGGGAAGTTAATACAACGATAAATTTTTAGAAGTACACTTTGTTGTTTATGAACCTGTATGTTTTAGACCTCAAGTATTCAATTCTCTACGAAGGTGGACATATTTATGTTGAAAAATTAAAATGTTAGATAGTAATTATATTAATAGTATCTCAGCAAATACGACCTAAAGTAGGTAGGTCGTTTCTTAACTTATAACTTCAACTAAGTGTTTTAACAGTCTGTATTACCTCGAGCAGCCGGGACACTGGATTTGTTTTTTCACAAGCGAAATTAAAGCCATTTGAAAAATTTATATCGTATAGTATACGTGTTTTATTTAGTTCAGTTCATATAAAAAAATAAATTGGTATATGTAAAGTATCTATTGAATACAAATTTCGAGGTAAGTTTCTGTTTTTTTTTCTATAGTAAAAATTTTAAAGAGTCGTGTAGTCGTGTCACACCGTTTAGTAATCAGTGTATCCCCAATTTTACTATATATTTTTTCCAAAGCGATTGATTCAACACTTTCGCTGTTAAGAGGAATCAACCAAAGCCATTTGAGGTAGTATAGACTCTTAAGTGACAGTGTAATTTTTTTTAAACGCACACTTACGCTCAACATAGCCCCGCACCAGGGAAACCTTGTATCGCGGGTGCCATGGACACACACATAGACGACCACAAATTACATCTAAACTCGCGGGAGAAATAAATGTAGGTCATACAAATATTTCTCCCGGCCCGGGATTTGAACTTGGGACCTCTGCGTGGCAGTCCGGCATCGAGGCAGTTAATTTAATGTACCTGTGTGCTGTTCTAAAATAGAAATATTTAACATAAATAATATTGATTAAGAACATCCATTAAGAACATAAGGTTGCTTCTATTAAGGTAAATATTATGCGAGAAAAATCTTTATACAGGTTAAAGTACATACATATCTAAGTATATGTGATTCACCACGATTAGAAGATTAACTTAGTTACCAAAAATTACACTTTGTCAACATCGATAACAAAGTTATTTATAGAATATAAGAACTTAAATGCGAAACTTTATTTAGACTCATTCGTGTTTATTTAGTTTCTCATCCATCGTCGAAGTATTAACCCGATTTTTTTAAAAGTTGTAGCAATGATAAGTCTAATTTTTAAAGAGTGCTGCCATATACAGTGGCTGGAAATGTACTCTTTCACGTCACTGCCTTCAACTGACTTTGTCAATAAAATATTTGTACATATCAGAATGTGTATATTTTAGTATAACGAATATATATTATTTTCGACAAGGAACTCTGTACGCCAGCAGCTGGACTCGCTGGCCCTCAGTGGGCAATTGGGTGACAGAGGCGGAGATGTGGTCGTTGCTACTTTAGCAAATAACGCGTGTAAGTTAGTTCTAACAGGACTACCAAACATCATCTCATAGGGACAGGTGCCAGTTGAACGATGTGGTATTCTCCGAAATTGGCTCACGTCCGTTACGGATTCTCCGGGAGGGCCAGAGAGTACTTGCCTACTGGTCCTAAATGCGTGTTGCAAGAATAAGAAGGAAGTTGGGCCGATTACACTACGAGCTCCAAACCGACAAAGGAGAGATCTGGAAGAGGCAAGTTGACCAGCTGCTGGCGACCAGAGTTCCTCGTCAAATTTGAGAGGGATAACCCACACAATCAACGTGGGACTACGTTAACGGCACTAGGGAAACCCTGTGTTGCGGGTGCCATAGACACACACACAGAGACAACCACAAATTACATCCTACCTCGGCCGTATAGTAACCATTCGGCCACAGAGGCAGTTAAGGAAGACAGGGAGGACCTGATATATATATAGGGCTGGAAATGTATTCTTTAATGTTACTGTTTTCATCTGACTTTATCAATAAAATATTTATACATACATGTCAGAAAGTGTGTATTTTAATTTAGTGAATATATATTAAGTGCAAAAGAGGTTGTGGTCAGCGCTTAAAAGGGGAAACGTTTTACAAAAGAGTACACCTTTACATGCCCTTTCATCTCGAAGGATTGTTCGTCCCGCTCCCTCGTTGAGAGTTAGGCTTAATTGTCTCCGGTGCAGCCTCCGCACTGTAACGCGGCCTTTAGCTTCCCCAACACAGGACTGTTTGTTTCAAGATAACCACAGTTTGTTTTATTCCAGCGATTAAGTCGATTTGATCTTCGTTTTACACGAGTTTTTATGGAGCGCAGTTAATAATTTTGAGTTGATACACAGCTTTGCACTATGTTGTTGTGGAACATCTAGTTTAGCTATACAAGTATTGGGCATGAGAATATTATTTATGGAAATTTTGAGTTATTAGAACAATTGCATAGTTAATGCGATCCTGATTTTGAAGTCAGCACCACAATATCGAGTAACATCACAGTTGGTATGGTGTCCAAAAAAATAGGATAACAGAAATTCATCACAAGTAAATATGAAGCACTGGATCACTTCACTTACTCTTTCCCTTAACAAATTCAGAGCTTCCGTGTCTGGATGAGACGGGGTGATAGGTCCGCTGGCGGTCTCGCGCGGCGGCGGTGGCGCTGGCGGTGAGCGCGCACAGCCACAGGCACCAGAGCAAGGCTCGCGCAGTCATGCTGCGCAGTCATGCGACATCACGGACGCGGCACTACGCACGACCACACGACACTCATTCCCATCGTGAACTGGCCCGGCCGGTTTGAGACCTGAGCTGCGCCCGCGCATGCACAGACCTTACCAGGCTCAGAATTGACCACCGCAAACAATATTCAGGCGGGAAACTAACAGAAGTTACGTCCGTTTGACTGTTTTAGAATCTTTTCATGAAATAAATATAATTTTGCATAGCCACATACGCACCAATTTTTACTTTGGGGAAATATAAAAACAGTACATATAGAAGAAAACAATAAAAGTCGCGAATGAAAATAAATCGATTTTCTCACTTCAACATAAAGTTATTATTTTCTTACAGTATTTATTTTACTTCCAAGTCCGGTAAACTTTTAATGAGTTCACCACAACAATTACTTGATAAAACAAAATGCCACTTCTAAATGTTGTAAAACTATGGCAAGGTGTGCTGCCTTCTCTCAAGCACAGGTAAACGTCGAGAAGGACGCAGGTATGCGCTGCGCCGCCGCAGCTCGACACACAAAAAAGCCACGTAACAAAACTTAACACACGCATTGTGGCCCGTGCTAGTACAAATAATAATTGAACTTCAAAACTGGACCTTACTTAGACAAAAAGTATGAGGCCGGTCGTACCTTCAATGATTTGATCTCACTTGGAGAGGCAATTAATTTTCGTAGATGAGATTTTTTATATCGGTATGTGTCCCGTAATAAAGGACTACCTTTGTGTTGATAAGTAGTAAATACAAATATTTTATTATTATATATAAGTATCTATAAACTACATATTTACCTTATTTAATTGAAAGTAATTAGAAAATATCTATAAAAAAAATGTAAAACGACCAATATTATAATAAATATAATAAATGTTCGATAAATTAAGACATTGTTATGGGTGCTTGCTGTTTACTCTTAAGCATTATTTCTATTTCGCGATAAAAGTAATATTCCATTACAAACATGTAGTTTAATAAACGTTGGGGATATTGTAAATTTTCTTTATCCATGATCTAATTAACGGTCGTTATTGGAATCATGTTTTATTAAATATCAATTACCTAATAGTCTATTTACTCTACATCGATAAGTTGTGTACATAGAGAGGTAAGCGCACGTTGAACTCTTTAGGAAAGTCGAGTTCTATCCTTTACAATATGACTTCAATGATAGTTGCGTCTAATGCCTCTAAACTGTACATTGTTCGTCTAATATGGGAAATTCTAACTGGTGCGACGTATAACGCGTTTCAAGCAGCAATGGAGGCAAAAGTGAATGGTAGTGTTGCGTAAAGGTTTGGCGGTGAGTTCCAGTGACAGGGGCCGCATTCCGAAGGTTGCGGAGGAACAAGCTCTCACAAATCTGATGGACTTCGGACCTAGCATAGCACGAAATGAAAGGCGATCGTGAACTTCAGAACTATTTGTTGGTAAGAATTGTAGTTAATTTGCAAATAATCATAGATATAGTGGGTAATATTATATTTTTAATGGAAAAGCGTGGAACGCATTTGTATAAAAATTAATATTTTTACTTTGGGAATAATTAGGAAAACACATCTTCTTCTGCCATTGCTACAACCAAACTTTTGTAACCTGTTTCATAATTCCGTGTGGTGAGTGGATATTGAAAGTTATTAATTTTTCTCTAATCACAAGTTAGCTTGTTGTTTACAATTACTGCAAGAGCTCTTTAAATGCGGACTGTTTTCATTTTAGTTCCGTCTACCCACTAACTAGAACTATCAATTAGAGATTGACCTTCTCAAAATCAAGTTATACAAAGGATCATAAAGTGTATTTCGTATTTCAGAGATCTGCTTAAGTTGGTTTTCTGGCCCTTATTCTCCGCCTACGAGTACGATTCTCGTCAGTTCATGTCAATAAAGTACTATAAGTTAAAAGTTAAACAGCTATAAAGGAACAAGTATTGTTTTAAACTTAATTTTACGAGAGGTAGTTGCCTTGAAGGGGTTATTGTTGTTTATGGAAAGTAGGACACTGGTGTTTATAACATTGTACAATACTAACGTTTGTAGTTACGATTTTTAAAACGTTTGTTATAATTTAAACGAGAAATATAGTAATATTAACAAATCCATCATAAGTATATGATGGATTTGTTTGCAGTAAGTAAGTAATATTGTCTGAGTTGACCTATTTATATGCGCTCACTAAGACGTTGTTATACTATTTGTCCACTGTACTATAATAGAGGGCTGTAGCTCAGATGCATTGCGAGAGGTACTTTTAATAATATAAAACCGGGATCATTTTAAAACTTTGGTTTATTTTACCAATTTCCATGTTTAGGGTTACAAATCAATAATCTTACTATTAATGTCAAGATCTTCTATTTTCTTAACACTCTTTTTCAAAGAATTCTAAATACAAACTAACTCATTCAGCCAGCAATTCTACTCATAGAGTACAGCCTCGTCTACAGTACTCTATTTTTGGTCTTCCTCTCCTATTTTTGCTTGCTAAAAGATAATTGAGAGGAAGATATAGGGGATATTATCTTTTGAAAAATTCGTCACTTCGTAACAGATGTCCCAAAATTTTCCCCCTTCTGTTCTGCCCTGAAAACATTCGTCTCTTCCCTAATCCTTTTTAAAACTTACACAGTTGGTAATTTTAATTGTGATTGTACAGGTCTCACATTCATACAATGCAAGTGCAGTACTACCATCATAGGTTTTGATGAAGGTTTTTTCAATCGTGTTGCATTAAGTACCAAAAGTATATTCATATACAAGCATGCTCCAACATCAATGCTCTTCTAGAGGCAAATCATGGAAATAAAAATGCCTATTAATGCGTATAAAAATATTTTTTATCCCAAGCACGTGGCTGCTGCTTTAGCTTAGACCAAGGTCGAAGCCTTAATAAATTCGTTACTAGAACGTCGACTTTGCATATACAAACATAACCGAATTGTTAACAGGAAGTGATATCAATCAATTCGTAATGTGTTAAATTTTAAGCTGATTGTACGAATTAGCCGGTTGTGTAAATCCCCTAAATTGCTTGAGGTACAATACCACCAAGAACGTTGACAACTACTCGTCTTTATAGCGCTTACTAAATTTCTCTCTTTTGCGGTAAAATATGTCCTGAATTGCCTTGGATAACTTCCACTTTCTTCACCTTAGATTAATCTGGTTTTTACGTAGATTATCATTGGTCATATTGGTGGACACGTATCATACCTACACGGCTTTCTTTCGATATTTCCTTCTATGATGTACTTGATAAAATAAATGTTCAAGGTAGGCAGTGAACACAAAAGTTTAATGAACACTGTCTACCCTGCAAATGTGCAGGGTAGTCAGTGTTCTATTGAACTTTATTTCATAATCGATGATAGGGTGCATTAAAATTAGACACTGATAGAAGCACTGCAGTGGCGAGTCTGTGGTGCTGCAGCCACGCTTCTACTATTTTCATACAATATCTAGTCTGCAAAAGTGGCACGCCTATGGCGCGTCTGTTGCGCTGCAGCTGCGCTGTTAAATATTGTATGAAAATTAGTAGAGGCTGTTGTTCCACAGACGCGCCACAGACACGCCACTGCAGCGCTGATAGAAAATCAGCGTCTAATTTGAAGGCGCCCTTAAGTTATTGAATAAAATACTGTCAATTTGTTTCTTTAGATATTTAAATAATTGTGAAGGAAAATTAAATGTTTGTCTATAACAAATTGTTTGAGTAACAAAACCCAACAAAATATTACATTTGTAACCGCATATAACTATGTATATCCAACCTTAACATAAGTCTACAAAATGTTCAAAAGAAAATGACAAACAAAGTCACAAGCAACAATCAATTACTTACATAAGAAGTTGTAATATGTATGTGGAAAATCCACACACAGACTATCTGTAAAATGACAAATGTAAGAGGCGTTATTTTTGCAGCCAACGATTGGTGATTAACAAAACAATAAATATAAAGTACATGATAAGCACGTTACAACAGTCAGTATCGTAAGAGATCCAGGTGTAACATTTGATCCGGAATTAAAGTTTGACAAACGTATTAGCAAAATTGCCTCTAAAGGCTATATGTCTCTTGGCATTGTATTTAGAAATTGCAAAGATTTTAAATATACATCTACTAAAATAAGTATTTTCAACATCCTAGTCAGATCTGGTCTTGAGTATGGAAGTGTAGTATGGTCACCTTTCTATGAGATTCATTCGAATATGATTGAACGGGTTCATAAGAGTTTCTTGTATCGTTTGGCTTGCCGTTGCAAGAAAACTAAACAACTTCATTCTTATGACGACCGTTTAAATTATTTCAATATGCATTGTTTGAAAAATCGTGTCCGCCATCTTGGATTTAGAAATAAGTGCTATATTCATAATGAGCACCCTATATGCAATTTTTCAATATGCTCGATCAAACATTTCTATTTAAAATTACAAACGGTCTAATAGATTGCCCTCAATTACTGTTTAATTTTAAATTTAATATCCCTTTCAAACTGTCACGAAAAAGTAAATACTCCCTGTTTTATGTCACCCCTTCCCGTAGTTATCTTGAACTAAATTCCCCCATCAACAGAATGGTAAAAAACTATAACAACTTGGCGTTAAAATTTGACAGTGACATTTATTCGTATAACCTTAGTACTTAACAATGCTAAATTAAAAAGGCTACTTTATGCTACCTGTGTCGCCACTCACATGAACATACATTTATTTGTACATAATTTACTATATTTAAAATATGTACTTCATTTAAATGCATCCATGTACTTTTGTAATAACAATTAAAGTAGTAAGTTATAATAACAAAATTGTACCTAACTATCTCACGTAGAGTAACCAATAAATATATGTAACATTAACCTTAAACATTTAATTTATAAGTAGTCAATTACTTTAATATTTTTTTTAATACACCTACGTATAAATGCATACCTTGGCAACTTGTAAATGAAACAAAACATAAACTAGAGCCACAATATCTACTGTTTAGACCAACTGCATATGTATGTTTTGTAAGTTGTCCTAAATAAATAAATTAATATTGCAAAAGGTGTTTTAATTGCACCTAGAGACGACATTACACATATTATTATTTTCCGACGAAGATTACAATAATTTGTTATCTTCCGACATTTCGGCAGAGTTAAAACTAACACGACTTTTAAACATTCTGAACGTTGACATTCTTATTCCAAAGAGAGTTAATTAGATAAGTCAGTCACGCGTTTGCAGGGCACTTTAGTTTTTAGGTAGTGCATCGATAAAGCAAAAATGCAGCGAGTATATGCTGTCGTTGCATTACATTTTTGTTTTTGAGTAAATCTGGTTCGGCCTAAAAGAGGCGTCTCTCGGATGGTTTTGCAATTGAGGAATGAAAGCTTCGGACTAAGAAGGACTAAAAGCTTCGGGACTAGGAAGTACTAAATCTAAATAATTTACTTAGAAGAATATGTTTTACTGCCATGTAATTTAATTATTTTTTGTGAAATCACCATTTTGTAATAATAAAATTATTAATACGAACACTATTAAAAATTCATTCGATCCGGCTGGATTCGACACGGTGTGCTGAAGGCGCTGGTTCGAGTCCAGGCGGATCAAAGGAATTTTTCTTAGTATTCGATATTTGTATTAATAATTATAACATTTAAAATAATTTTCATAAATAGGAAGAATATACCTCTGCACTAGCTTTAATTGATCTAAATTCTTCCTAATATATATTAATGACATGCCTAAAGCATCCCATCACTCAATGGTGCTCTGTGCGGATGATTGTACAATGACATATAGGTAATAAAGAAAACGAAATAAATACAAGTTTAAATGCATTAATAGAATGGCTGGAACAAAATAATTTAAAAATCAATTTAGAAAAAACAAAGCTGAATTTTAGGTTGATAAAAATAGCTAGTAAGATAAACGTAGAGTACAAAGGGAGACACATCGGGGACACAAATATAACAAAGTTCCCAGGTATAAAGATTGATGACAAAATTAACTGGAAAGCAACAATTAGAGAGTATTTGCACTAAACACTTATGCACACCCAATGAGAGAGTATTTGCACTAAACCCAACACATTATGGATGCTTAGCAAAGTTGTATATGGAGACTTGGTTCTTCAAGCGTACCATGGTTATGTTGCGTCCATGTTAAGACACGGTATAATATTCTGGGGCAATACAACTAATGTCAACTCAGTTTTTAAGGCATAAAAAAGATGTCAGACCAATTTGTCGGTTAAAGAAAACAGATGGCTGCAAACCATATTTTAAAGATCTTCGACTACTGACTGTTCCTTCACTTTATATCTACGAAACTGCCGTGTATGTCCGAATGCACTCACACTTGTTCACACAAACTCTGAAGCCAAGACGATAATAATATGACCAAATTCGTTTAAAAGCCTGTAAAACTACCTTCACATTAGACGTTATCGACGTTATTCATATTACGATATTATTTTGACATCTAATTACCATTAAAATTGAACCTTGCAACTATCATCGCGTTTAAATTCTGACCGATTTATGAAATCCATGTGTGCACGTCCATGTAATATTATAGAAAAACGAAACATGTTAGACGTGGTTTAGTCTGTCGAAGTGTATGTAAGTCAATGTATATACCTTCAATATTTGTCCCCCCTCTTGTTTGACCAGACACAGTGAAACTATACTTATTTTGTATATGTGAGCTTCTATAACTATAACCTGTGTTTTCACAAATAAATGAATTATTGTTATTATTAACAAGTTCCTTAATCCTTTTCATACTACTGATTAAAATACTTGAATTTAGTTTTGTTCTATCCTCGCCACTTCACACGCGCGGAATTATCAAAAGCTCTCGAACCACTTGACGGTATTGTGTTCACACAATGCAGCTTTGATTTGTACCATTGTTGCCTGCGCACAGGTACCCAAAGGCACACGCTGCTGCACAAACCGTCAATATTCCCTATGAAAAATTAAAACATCGCACCTTCCTTCGTTTGCATGTGCTCCAATATATCAAAAATAGGAAAAACAATCATTTTATTTTAAATTGGCGCCGAATGATTGGAGTTCATTTTTAATAGTTGTAAAAAGGCCGCCTACGCTTTGCATAACAGGAAAAATTTAAATAAGCTATTTGGTAGATTCCAAATAAAAAATTATTAGCTCTCGCTATTAAATACTCCTTTGGTGAGTTAGTGTTAAGCGTTAACTTTTTATTTGCTGATATAAATTGTAGGTATATTTGAATACCAGTGGTATGTTGGGCGTTGATGTCTTTTTAGCCGACTTCAAAAAAGGAGGAGGTTCCCAATGCGACTGTTTTTCGTGCGTGTATGTTACGCAATTACTCTGTGTAATTATCCGTATAATTTGTGAACTGATTTGATGATTCTTTTTTTTTGTTGGAAAGAGGGCACCTCAGTAGTGGTCCCATTAAAATTTGAAGAAAATATTCCACCTCTAACGGTGGCAAACTAGGGGATGACTCCGGTTTCGCGCACTTTTCGTTAACCGATTTCAATAAAACTTGGCAAATATATGCAATTCCAATAAAAAAAACCTATAAGGAAACTTTACTTGAAAGAGAATAGTGCTTGCCAAATATATATTTTTTGTTGACATTTTGGAAGGAATATTGAACCTGGTGCGATGGATAGTACAGTCACGCCGTACAAGAAATTGTCAAGATATCTCTCACGGATAAACTATACCTTCAAAATGTTTCACATCAACTTTTTTCGAATATATCAGACTATTGCACTTTATTACAAGTTATTCGTCCTCATAAAATCCATGAAATGTTATAATATATTGTATTCCTAATAAATATTATTGCTCTACGAATCATCAAAAGGATTCATATAACTAAGGACGTTATGAGAACAGAGGAACGCCGCCTAAAGACATTAAAAATTATGGTCCCTGATCATTATAAAAGTAGGAACTGTAGGAACTGAATAATTGCGGCTGATTATAAATGTTGTAATAAAAAAATGCATTCTTGGGATCTGTATCCCACTGAGACGGCAATATGATATATATAGCTTTCATCTACGAAATATTTGAATCGTGTGGATTTTATTTTGGTTGGTTTTTAATAATCCGTTCGTACTTGGACTTTGGCTGCTCCGTGTTAAAGGTAGCGTTCATTTTTATACCTGCAGGAAAGGGCGAGTCATCTGCTACCCCCGACAGTTTCTATTTGTTCGTATCTATAAATCAGACAAGTTATTCGATTTATCTACTTCAATCGATCATACTTCGAATGTCGATACAATCAGATCCGCTCTTTGTCTCGAAAATGAAGTTTAGTTAAAGAGTTTTTTTTTGTAATTATAACATGTATTTTATATTTGTTACAAAACAATTATTTTGTGATTTCCACATAGACAAGCCATTGTTTAATAGGAAGGTTCTTGTTTTAACTTATTAAGATGAATTTTAATAATTAGTTTAGAAGAAAATAATTTAGTTATGAAATGAAACATTTTAATGTGGTAAATATTATCTTTTGTAAGGCCACTTTGTATCAGATTAACTAACACCACAAAAGACGAGGTTACAACAAAAAAATCAGAGTCAAAAGGACACATAAATATGAAAACAGTGCACCGAAAAGAACCCGCTTTCATACGGTATTAGTGCGTACATAAGGTCAACGTTCAATGGAATGCAAAGATTGTTTAGAGAACACTATCAAGATATGCATCCAGTTGCATGAAGATCGGCAATTCACATGGTAATATCGAATATTTGTGGTACGGCCCTAACCTTGGGCTGGGACAAACCATTACAACGGAGACCTTTTTGACGACTATATTATGGGCTGAATTGAAAGGTTTGACTTGTGACCAAGAAATTATTTTAAACTGGAACGCTGTAGCTTATGGACAAAACCATTTATATTGTGTAGAAGACCACCAAAATAATATGCATACAGTTGTATGTAGATCGGCAACACACATGGTAATATCGAATATTTGTGGTACGGCCATAACCTTGGGCTGGGACAAACCATTACAACGGAGACCTTTTTGATTACTATATTATGGGCTGAATTCAGAGCTTTGAGTTGTGACCAGGAAATGATTTTAAACTTGAACGCTGTAACTTATGGGCAATACCATTTATATCAGTAGAAACCCAAAAACTAGTTAACTAACTATTTAATAGGTAAGTAATACTTCAACTTTTGTGAAGCATTATGTGCTTGATTTAATTGTTATATGGTTAAAATTATTTAACTGCACATAGTTCAAAACAGAGTATTATGTTTTGTACCAATACGTCTTAAATTTTCACAAAATTACGAGACATATCTCCTGTCAATGGCAAAAGTGTACCTATTCATTTATGAACCTATAATGATTCCAACAGATGCACTTTTCACATATACTTCGTGAACAAATGGTCTTCTTGTATTCACACGATTACCACAAAAGAAATTTTTTGCCTTCAAAGATTCCGAGCAAAATCTAAACGCGAATCACATTGTGGGAGCGAACCTTCTTATTTCAACCTCTTCTTTTTTCTTTGGTCAACAGAATGTTAACTATGTTTTAAATTTTAGATTAATGATACCAAGAGAACAATATGTTTAGCATCTTTTCACAGACGCTGTACCTACAGAATATTTGTTATAAAAAGTATGTAGTAGGCATTTGTGAACACTAATATAAAAAAGTTGAGTTAGAATCCCGCGATTAGAATATTTAGTGGAATAGCTGCGCCTTTTGGGATTTAATGTGGACTATACGTACGAAGGTAGTTTGAGGTAAAATTTTATATGGAATATAAGTATGAAATAAGAAATAACGATCTCATGACGAATTTACAAAAAAGTGCAAAATGATACGACCAAATCTCAACGATCCTTCGTCGAAATGTTGTGTTACGAAACACCATAAATCTTGTAAATAAAAACTGCGCAATGCTACACATTGGACGACCAAAATGGTCGATTAAAATCAAAAATAAACTACAACAAACGCGCTTTGTCTTACTCGTGTCTACAACAAGCTTTTATCGTGGTCGCCCGCGCAGCCTCGCCGTGTCGTGCCTTGGGCAAGCGATCCCTAAAAAATCTCAAAGGTAAAGTGGCGCGCTCAGGTAAGGCCGCCATCTTGTTCCTTTTTTATACTAAATTTATTCTTTTTCTATAACCCGCATGTTTTATAGCTTGTTAGGCAGTTTGTTATCGTCGCTAGTTTACTAATTATAGCGGGAACACCAGTGGCAGGAAACGTTCATTACCGACTGTTGTTTGAGAAGGTTTGTATTGCTTTTGCTTGCTAACATATAATTTAGACTGGTGGCAATGAGATACATTTAAATTAAATTAAAAAAACTCAAAGTTTGTTTTTCGGTAGAATAATTATGTTAATGCCTATTATAAAGGAATAAGTTCCATTTTTTCTGTAAAATATCATTAGAAAAAGAAATCAGTGTTGTTTTTAATTAATGAGATCTCAATCAGATTAGCCACACAGGAAATAATGGTGTTATTTAAAAAATGTCGTACATTTACATAAGAAGCGATATCCCGTGATTGAGGAAATAACTGTATAATTATAAGGCTTCCGTAATATTTAATTACAAATAAGGGATTGACAATGCAACAAAATGAACTCCTTTCAACTACATGTGTTAAAGCTTTTGTGTAAAATCAAAATGTACTTTCATGAAATAATAGATATTTTTTTTTGCTTTGTGTCCCATTTTGTGCTAATTTCATGAAGAAGTGACAAGTGAAATACTAAAATTTCTGTTCAATTTGTAAAATTAATGGTGTAAATAGGTAATAAATAAAATACCATTTATTAATGGTCCGGAATCAGAAACGGCAGTCGACAGGGTTCAAGAGGGAGAGGGACATAAGTAAACTTATGTTTTAGGAAATGAAACTATTTTTCCGGATTTAAATCGCGTATATTTGATTTTTCAAACAAACCGACGTTTCGGGCCCTTTACAGGTCTCATGGTCACAGTCAACGGTGACTAAAAAAATAGTTTCATTTCCTATGTGTAACAATCGCGAAAACCGAAGAACTCGATATGAACTTATGTTCTATTTTATATTTAATTTGCTTAGAGGCGCCAACGCCTTGTATGGGGTGGTTAGCATTTTATTTTAGCAAAATAAATGAAGAAAATAATTATAATGATATCTGTATCGACACGAGATTTTATTTCTTCCATTTGTCCTTCCTTCGTATTGTCACGGATTTTTAGACATACTTGAAAACCTAGAAATCTATCCAGTATAGGTACCTAACCAAAACCTTTAGGTACTTACACAAAAACCTCATGTCATGTCATGAGTGCCTACGTGATTACTAAAATTATACAGTTTACTTATACTTACTGTACAGCCCCATATCCTTCAACATTTATTTTGATCATAGTGGCCCTAGACGAGAAGGGCACTTTAACCTTTGCGTGTACAGGAACCTTCTAAGTTCAGGTTCTGACCTCAGATCAGCCAGTCTACTGGGTTACCACAGATCGTTGTCACGGGCTTCATCCGGTTCTCAAGAGGGTAGTGCGTCGCGTGCGGCGCCCCGGGGTGCACGTAAAGTACGCTCCCTATTTTCCAGATAGGTACTGGAGCTGTAGGCACGCTCACTTCCCATTGCGTATTACACAACTAGCGGTTGCCACCGTTAAGCCGTCGACTCTAATGTTCACTACCAAATTTTGTCATTGGTGGCGGAGCTGTAAGACACGCCTACTTCCTGACGCCGAAAAATGGTGTCTCTCTAGTTCCCAATAATCTAAGTATTTGGAGAGACCGGAGGATATCTAGCTCATACTAGCTCTCTGGGCTAGTGCCGTAGATGCCGGTCACAGTGTCCGGTGACTATCTCAGGACATGGCTTCCGACTTAAATTAACTTAGGCCCTCATCTTGACCGCTTGAAGACGCGCTAGCTGCGCACGAGACAGACGCCACGGCTACACAGGGCAGATAAACATGTCTGTCACTGCAGCTCTCCACAAACCCCAGCGAGTGAATACCGAAGTCCGGGTCGACCAGAGGCTGGTCCTGCCGGCGAGCAGTCTCTCCGGAACACCCTATTTCTAGGGTTGTTAGATAAGGACCTTACTGTACCTTAGGTTCAAATACACTTTGTAGCAGTAGAGCTCCTTGTGAAAGAGTTCGTCCGGGGAAGTTCTGCCATCTAACCTATTTCTGCCGCCAAACAGTTATGCTCCCATTACTGCGTTCCGATTAGGATGGGTATAAGGGTGCTACTGATATTTCAGGCACTTGAGACTTATCAACTATGCAAACGCATGCTCGTGAAACGCGCGACTGCATCGCTACACTTGCGATTTATAGGCGATTGTATCGATGCAAACGCACGACTGTATCACTACAAACGCGCGATTGCATCGATGCAATCGCCTATAAATCGCAAGTGTAGCGATGCAATCGCGCGTTTGTATCGATGCAATCGCGCGTTTGTATCGATGCAATCGCGCGCTTGCATTGCGTTTGCATTGCTGCTTAAAATCGCGCGCGTGTGTAAAGGTAAACGTTTAGCAACTGCATCGCGTTTGCATCGCTGCTAAAAGGCACCATGTGTAACCGCTCTAAGATCTTTGGGATTTAAAGCTCTGAGTGGCACTGCAACTGTCATGGATAGGCGTGTCGCTTACCACGAGGCACACGACTAGTTCGTCCCGTCACTTGGTATTAAAAAAAAGTATTTACTTAGAACCAGGTATAACTACAATCAATGCGAAGGTTTCATTTTTACAAGCATATCAATTGCAAGTAATTCCTCGAGGCACATAATAGTTAGGTCGAACTATTTTTGCTGCCTCCCCATCCTGCGTAATCACGGCGAATGCTGCATTGCAGAGGTATTAGTGTTGTGAACTCAATAAGATGGATTTACAGTAGATATCGATTGGGCTTTAAGAATATAAAAGTAAAGAAACATCTATCGGGAATAAGTAGGTACCGATTTACCTATGTTTCTAAATATATCGAATCTGTTGGATTTTTTAAAATGAAGTTGTGTTTGAAATAATTTACTAAACAAACACCGTTTTTTTATCTATAATATTGTGTTGCAGTCGTAACCGTAATTGTCTAAAAAATAATTCGGTTTCAGCTACGTACGACACTAATTTACATCTTCGGATCAAACATGATCGATTTTATCGATAGATACTACCTGTTACTTTTATCGATATGGTCGGTTCTAGCTAGAGCAAAAAGAGTGGATTCATGTAGCCCTTTGTTCTCATAATCAAAGCGCTAGCGTAGTTTTACAGCGATCATGCCCCGCGGCGCCAGAACCTTCGCAGACGATGCCTTCACGCATTTGTAACCCCCCACCACATGGCATTTGCGCTTCCTTATATACTTTTTTCTTATTTAATGTCTACATCATTTAAAATATTATAAATATGTTGTAGTAGACATGATTATATTGTATATAAAACTTGTATATGTAGTAACAAAGTACAAAATATAAATTCAAGATTTTTTAAATTTATAAATATATTGAAAAAGTATCATTCAACCTACTTAACAATATCATGCTAATT
>NW_020653200.1:5571886-5604727 GCF_003589595.1 Hyposmocoma kahamanoa
ATATTGAAAAAGTATCATTCAACCTACTTAACAATATCATGCTAATTGCTGATGGTGATGAAAATCAACATACATCAGCACAGACAAATACAGGTACGAATAACTATTTGATTTGTAAATAAATGTAACTTCTGATTAGTTACAAATATTGCGTCATTCACGGTAAACTAGTATTTATTTGTAATCTCTTTTCTGCAAACATGAACGCAATTCCCACATTTGACTGTTTGGAATTTCTCAAAAAATCACAGCAAATTCAAAACTAGACTACATTATGCAATGTAGCTAAGGTAAATCTGACGGCTTATGCAGATAATCTAAGTGTTGTAATGATAAATAATGTTCCAGGTACAAAGAGTGTAGAGTGAGAAATGGTAGCGTAAAGCAATGCGCGGACGCTGGCGGCCATTCGTGCAAGGCAAGACCGTGTCTCGTCACGACAACCCAAGTCTGTTCTTCATAGACTCGCGAATACGATGACGTCTGTTTACATTCACCATCAAACATTGGGCCAGTATGATGGAGGCTAATTAAAATAGACGAGTCCTTAGAATAGAACGTGTCCACAGTATTTTTCATATATCAGGAATGCAAACCCTCAATGCCTCGTATAGGTAAACAATAATTAATTTTTACATAATTGGGGCGATCATAAAATACTCAATATTTTACTGAACTGAAATTGACAATTAATAAACAAAAAAGATAAACAATAAAAATCCCCTAGGTACAGGATACCTACACAACAAGCAGGTAAAATTTACGACATACGAGTCGCGATTTGAGCAAATAGAACGGTATAAATGGTTCTACATCATTAATTAAACAGAAATTTGTAAATAATCAACATTTGCAGAAAATTAACCACAGTCAACAATGTCATGTTCGTTTATCTTTAACTATTTGTGCATAAACAGAGAAGAATATAAATTTAAGTTCCAAAATAAGATTTTACGAGAAGTAACGTCACCATGGCGCAATTAACACTTCAGGATATATCAATACATTTGACGGAGGACGTTGTGCAAAGGGCTTTTCAACTTAGAATCGGGACAGAGGATACAATACAATCATTGCAACTAAGCCCAACAGGAGCAGGCCTCATAGGAGCTGTCTACAGAATTAAAGTGAAGGGCAAGGATCACTCCGCCAACTTCATTGCCAAGACTCTGGTCAGAGATCGTTTGTTAAGAAAGTCGCTTCCTTCTGAAATATTCTTCCAAAGGGAGATCTTCTTCTATTCAAAAGTTGTGCCAACCTTGGAAAAAGTACAGAAATCTTCTGGAGCAACAGAAACGATACAAAGCGTTGTCCCGATTTGTTATGCATATCATTGCGATGGCATTTCGGATTACATTTTGTTGGAGGATATAACAGAGCGCAATTATTCATCTGTGTCCGTTCATCCAACTGTTTGCGAATGTAACAAGATTTTGAGGACATTGGCTCACTTGCATGCTGTGTCCATGGGTATGCGTATCAAAAAACCTGAAGAATTTACGAAACTGAAAAATTCTTTAATTGAATTATACTATACAGAAGACAGACGACAACTCTATGCAAACTATCTTAAAAGAGCATTGGATCTTGACTTGAAAGCCCTTAAGAAGATTGAAGATCCTTCAAATAGTATTTATTATAAGAAATTCTTTGAAATTGCGTCTAACGACCCTTACGGCCAACTAGTGGATCTACTATGTAACAGTGACCACATGGTTTTCAACCACGGCGACGCATGGTCACTAAATTTTTTATGCTCCAAAGACCAGGCCATTGCCATCGATTTCCAGCTAGTAAGATGTACTTCTCCAGTCGCCGATTTGACTTATTTCTTACTGCTGTCCATAAACTCGTGTCCTACTAAAGACAAATTCATCGAAGCCATCAGATTATACTATGATCACTTTGTTTATTATTTGAGAGACATGGGTGTCGATGAGAAAGTGTTTTCATGGGATGATTTGAATAGTGAATTGAAGAAATATGGAAAGTTTGGATTGCTGGCTGCATCAACTTCCATTCCTTTACTAGGGAGTAGTGGTTGGTGTAATGTTCTAGAGAATTTCGAAGAAAAATACGCGGGTGTGGAAATAATTCCACTAGAAAAATTGTGGCCGTTGGGTCCGTTAAGCACCGTGCATCAGATAACAAATTTAATGAATGCTGTGCGTGTTATGGTCGATCTCGAATTGATTTAAGATTGTGATTTTAAATCATAACATAAGGGTATAATGGGTTATAGTAGTAGGTATAGTAGTAGTACTATAGTAAATTTTATTTAGGTATGCATTAAATATATAATAAATAAGCCGTTCTTGGTTTTAATTCGAAGCATATCTGTTTCGAGTTCACGTTTGCTGCAATACGCACCCTTAGTAATATAAGGGCACAATCCAAAAAAAGTAGATTTTTGGGAAATCGCGTATTAAGATTCTGGATTCCTACATTACACCTATTTCTTCAAATAATATGCTTATTATTTAAGTTATAAATATGAAATTTGGCAGATTTGTTCTTTGATAAATGTATTATAAATAGCAATAAATAAAAAATAATATAAATAAATTCCATAAGTTTCAAGCAAGTTAAAAAAACACTTTCAAGTTAGACCCATATAGTACAAAAAATATAACAGAAATATGGAGCTATATAAGTTTGATCCCATTTATTATTTAAGTCCCTATCAATTCCCAAATTTCCCAAAAATCTACTTTTTTTGGATTGTGCCCTTATTTTACTAAGGGTGCGAATAAGACACTCAACCGAAAATCCTCATAATAAAATATATCACTCTCATTTAATATCTGTTAAGTATTAGAGAGAATCGTGGTAGAAGAGGTTTGTTCGAACAAAAACACATGTATATATGCGTAGATAAGCCGTTGACGAGCCGGTCAGTCACAAGGAATGTTCCACTCGTGACCGGAGTAAGGAATCTCGAGAGGGGGGCCGAGAGACTAATTATCGCGAAGTCGAAGACCGAAGGCTGCGGTGAATAGAGCACGTGATTATTATAGGTACGTGAACAAACGTATGTGTATATACACTGGATATTACTTTTGTTGCTAGCGATAATATTCACAATTCAAAATACATTTTCTTTAGGTAGGTACATATAGACTTTCGTATTCCAATAATAATAACATAAATAGCAGCATAATTTTCCGTTTTTGGTCCAGTTATTTTTAAGTTTCTAATTACTTCCTTATGTTCATAGGTAATAATAATAAACCAATGCATTAATCTCAAATAATACGTACAACGACAACTTTTAAAAATTTGGTAACAAATGAGTTCATTATATGTAGATAGACAACACCAATAAAATAGGTGGCTTTGAATTTAATGAAGCATTACGAGTAATAATATAGACTACGTCCTACATTTATTCAAAAATTGCAATATCTAAGACGTCATCACGAATTACTTATGAAAAAACAACATAATGCAACATTTATCTTAAACGTTTTTGTGACTTTAAAATGATTAACCTATTTGAAATCATAAAATAATGAAAACGTATATTTAGACGAAAAAACAAACCACTTTAAAGTCATTTTCAACTACACAATACATTAAACTTTCAAGTACAAGACCGAATGCAAATGTTGGAACAATACAGGCCAAAAGGTGACTTTCTACGTCATTCACCGCAGTGAAAAACAGGATTATGGAAATAAGTATACACTTCATATACACTGTACATATATTTAATTGTAAGTGTATAAACTGTTTCACACAGGTTCGATCTACATAATAAATATACATAACGACAGCGTTTTAAATTGTTTAAATTACTTTAATTAAAACCTGTTAAATGATTAGGAGCCAAAGTACAAAACTGATGTGTTTAACGCTACTTTGAAATTAAATAAAGTGTATTTAGTATAAGATTCAGATTAGCATTTTTAGGTTTTTTCAAATAAAGTCATAAGGTTTTTTGTTTGTTTGTTGTTTTGGCTAATTTTGCATTCACATTCGAATTCGAGTCCCAACGTGACACTAATGTAAATAAAGTAAACGACATCTATTGAGTGGGCACAAGTTTTTGGTGTATGTGCGTATTTGACCTCCATCTCACCCAACTCTCCCGGTAATGGAAAGGGGAAAGTGGAATTAAATCGTATAATTCCATCGCACACTACCCGTGATATATTCTGTAGAATACCAATATACGCACAACTTTACGACGGTGTTCAAGGCTCTGCAGCTTCGCGTCTACTAATTCCGAGTAACCTGCAAACCTCTTGGTACGCTTATCACTTGAATTCAAGGTGGCCACCACAAGTTGGTATGAAGCAGAGCCATCCCACAGGTGGCAGCAGTACTCCATGCACGACCGGACTTATTCTTGGTACAGCTGAAGCAACTGTCCCGGTGTTGTTCCTATCTACCGACCCGAGAGATAGGCTTTTCCGGAGAGACTACGGGCTCGACGGCAAGATCAGGGTACAGCGGGCGTCCGGGCCAAGCTCTCCGCCAGTGATACGCCTTTGCGAACTCGAACTTGGATATTGACTCGCTGGGGTTTGTGGTTATCTGCAGAGTCGGACATTTTTGTCTGCCCCCGTTTTGCATGTTTCCGGGGCGTCTGGCTCGTGAGCACCTAGAGCTAGAGCACGACTTAGTAGCAGTCTAGTTGAGGGCCTGAAGCGAGGAGTCGTGCGATGCACGTGAGTTGCTCTTTAAGTTGGAAGCTATGTCCGGACGTTGTCGCAGGACACTGCGACTAGCATCTCCGGCACTAGCCCGGAGAGCTAGTAGAGGATAAGTTAGACATCCTCCGGTCCCTCCAGCTGCTTAGGTTATTGGGAACTGGAGAGACGTCGTTTTTCGGGATCAGGAAGTGAGCGTGCATTACAGCTCCGCCACCAAAGAGGAAATTTGGTAGTGGACTCAGAGTCAACGACTAACGGTGGCAACCGCTAGTTGTGCAAAGCGCAACGGGAAGTGCCTACAGCTCCGGTACCTATATGGAAAATAGGGAGGTTACTGTACGTGCACCCGAGGTGGCTCACCCGAGGCACTAGCCTCTCGAAGAACCGGATGAAGTCAAGTTACAGACGACATACATACAGCGTTTTAAATTGTTTAAATTACTTTAATTAAAACCTGTTAAATGATTAGGAGTCTCATCAGACGTCTGATCTCCACTGTGCGATTGGTAGAGACAGCAGTACATTATTTGTGTAACTCCTGTTTTAACCAGAATCCACAAAACAGAAAAACTCTTGAGACGCTTGACACAGATGTCATCGCAAACGTACTCACAGACTCCGGCACGAGGTAAAAACCGTGCTCCAGAGTATATAGTCTGGATAGTTAAGGTACGCCGCATTAGCCGGACATCTGATCTACGTCTCGGAAGAACGGCATTTGCGGTTTATCGATTTCAAGATGATGGTGGACCGAAACGAGATTTGAGTGCAGACCTCGAATGTTGATGAGGTGCACTTATAATGGGAGGACGTGCAACCGCTGTGTAAACTTGTTATCGTTTGTGTTTTTCATAACTGCAGGAGGAAGGCAGTTGAACGAGATACTGCGTTGTATTCAACCAATTAGCATCATTGTTTAATATAGCTTACACACAATATTCGTTCATAAAAACTAGAAATGGTACTACACGAAATGCCCAAATTATAACTAACAACACTTACAATGTCTTTTAGACTTGAAAACGGGATTTTATTATAATCGTAAACGGTCAACATTATGGTTGAACGTTGGCGACAGGCCCAAACACACCACATTTAACGAAATTTACATACACTAAAAAAATACCTAAAAAAAGTACTTATCTCTTACAAGAGCTACCCATTGAATACTCCATACTGACCTGACCTGGACTATCATTTTGTCTACAATTCAAATAATTATCTACAATAAAAACAATTTAGCTACAGTGAAGCAGTTAAAATGGGTTCCAAGACTGCTTGCTTATTTCCGCTTCCTACAGTTCTAACACAAGTAATAAAGCTTCTATTGCTAGAAGCATATCGATAAAAAGGTGCATATTTCGATTTTATAAATACTAAGTTCAATAATATTTCTATAATTAAATTTTCCTACATAGAATGCTAATGTCATTATACATTATAAATCCATGTTATAATAGAACGTGAAGATGTTCAAGAAGCTATAAAATAATTCACGACTATAAAATTAAAAAACCAATTTTTTACATTGCACGCATTGACTTACATTGCACGTTTAATTTTTATTCTACATATCGTCGTCTTAGAGTAATGTAATTTGTATGTCATTTTTCAGGACGCGAATAAAAATGTGGTGTTAAATGTAGTAAACGCAATAATGTTTGTAGTTAGCATTTTAATTAAGTAGTTAAATTATACCTCTTTCAGATACTATATTATTTATATATTTCAGCTAGTTTATAAGTTTCATCTCAATAAAAATCAGTGAAAACGGCCTGTGAAAACGCGTATGCGAGGTTTAGAAGACGACGATAACATGTTTTTGCATTCCTTGAAAATGCATTATTTGTAATTGTAAATTAATTTTAGTCATATTTTGGGATTTACTAAAAGTAACCGTTGGCCATGTACATAATAAAAAAAATATTGATCAAGCGCATTGAAATATGTTGTTTATGATTATTATATATTTATAATGTCGCAAACAAAACTTCAAAGCATTGATTTTCGGCCAGATTGTAGAACAATGTTGTAAATTGGCGACGCACTGCGCACTGCTCAGGCTCATTGACAAACACAAAGCGATATTACAATGTGACGTACTCTTGTTAAGCTGTATTACATTCTGGGTGAAAGTCGATTAGCCGCTTCTAAAAACGGCCCTAGTTTGCAAAAGGGCGTTTTGTAATGCAGCGATTATACAACTCGACTGTGACAGATATACCAATATAGGTTTCGCAGGCTTGCCTTGCACAGGACGAAGGAAAACATATAATTTAATTTATATTTGTCCGTATAATCAGTCAATAAATAGAAAAAAGGTAGACTTGTAGATATCGAACAGCATTAAAACAAAAGTTGAACAAAATACTAACTACACTTGAATCTGTCTAAGAGTACACTGAGATATGTTCAAATGTATCTAGTATTTTTTTATGCGCCTGATGGAAAGCTATATACGTCTGTCCATAACAGTTGTAGTGCCACTCAGATCTTTAAATAGCAAAGAGAACTGTCACTGCGCCCATCACCCTAAAACATAGGTTGACAAGTCCCACGTGCGTGTAATTTCACCATTCAGTTAGTATTATTTTACTAGTTGAGAGTCAATACTACCTCTGCTCGAATTCAAATTAATACGGTTCATTTTGCTTGTGTCGAACGGCAGGTCAATGGCTTTATTCCAGAATTTCGTTTTTACAAACAAAATTAAAGCCATTCGAAAAATATATTATTGTATACTATACGTGTTCTCACGTGTCGGTTCGTTCCGTGGCTTAGTTGGTATAGCGTCTGACACGGTATGCAAGAAGACGTCGGTTCGAATCCGACCGGATCGAAGGATTTTTTTCTGAGTGTTCGATCTTTGTATTAATAATTATAACAAACTAGTGGAGTAGTTTCACAAAAAATCAAAATTGAATATCAATTCAATAAAAATTTAATTTATACGTAAAAAAATCATTGATATACAGCGGTTTTCTTCTAAAATTTCGAGGTAAGTTCGTGTATTTTTTCTACTATGAAAATTTTTAAGAATCGCGTTTTAACACCGTATACTTATATCATAAATTTTACTATATATTTTTTCCAAAGTGATTTGAACACTTTCACTTTTATGCGGAATCAATCAAAGCCAATTGAGCGTATTTGATCCTCGCGTATTTATAAATTGTGTACAAAAAAGATCAAGCCAATTTTATGGTCCACTTTTCCTTCAAAATATCTTGTTTGTAAATAATTTTACATGGCCCATTCAAAAGGTTCGGCGACATCCCAAAGAGGGTAAAATAAAAAGCACGACGTAGTCGGACAGGACTCTTATATTCGGAGGACACTTCTAAAAACAGATAACAAAAAAATCGAGCCCATTTTGTAAACGGGTTGTAGACGACCTTGTCGCATGATGTTAACAGATAAATGGTGTGTTCAGTGTTCCAAACATTATATACCCTCGTCGGTTCATTTAGATACGGTTTTCGGTGCAGGAAAATAATGTTCTCGACGCTTTATACTGAAGTGTAAGTATAATAGAGTTCCCCCTTTTATTTAATTCCTTTTGTAAAATTGTTTCAGTCATTTCATTCAAAGATCTTTCGCTGATAATAAAAAAAGACAATCTATAATGGGCAAAAAGATTCTATAAATCTTTTAGTACACCTACACGCTTGTTTAAAATGAATGGCTCAATAACCTAAACATTATAATTTATTAAAGGACTGCTCCAATCTTATTTGGCATAAAAAATAACACTCGCCATCTGATATACAAATTGGTTTAAGAAAGAACGTAAGTGCTGCGTCTGTGTGGTCCTTTAAATTCGTCATAACGAGTTGGTGCTAATCATACAATATGTAAATTCATCGAAATTTCTTTGCTAGAGCAGTGAAACATTCTTAAAAATATGTATACAGATTATTTATGTTCCGGTGTTCAAAATATCAAGTATTATGTTTGATCTCCGTTTATTAGTCTCATTAACTTGGGTAAACCTATTTCTAAACGTAGCGTACATCGTCAAGTAATCTAAAATGGCTGATAGGGGTTAAACAATACACGCGCGCGTGAAAAAAAACAATGTCTGTACGGCAAGCGTGAAATCGGAGAACGAACGAACTTCGTGAGTCCACTGTGAGTATGGATGGAGTGGGCATTTTTTACTGTCCTGCTTGTAGAGTAAGCATGTTTCGCGTTTTAGAGGAGAATATGTAACGAAAAAACTACATCCATTAGCCACCTTTAAACGTACGTACAATTATGTCCTATTAGAAATTCGACATAACACATAATCAAAATTTTCCGTTTGTGTATTCTAGAGGTTCTATGACTTAAGTCGTCAAATTAATTTTATTGGTAATATGGTTTCTAGTTCACTTATCACAAAAAAATATTAAGTTTAAGATTAGTCTATTAAGTTTTCTAAAATAGGTATTTAAAATATTACGCCGAGAAAATGTATTAAATGTGCTTATTAAACCATGGCCACACCAGTAACATCTCAGAGCTCTTAACGTTTATCTAAAAGCACGGACACGTGAGATGTTTGTAATCACTTCTCAAAAGTTGGGAACAAAACATTAGAGAACCTTTTAGTATCCTTAATGGTTTATGCAAACTTAAAAGTGAAGATATGTACATTGGAATGTTAAGTATAAGTACTTATTTATTTGTATTATGACTTTGTATAGCAGCTTTTTGTTTTTATACAGATTTTTTATGCTTTACATTTATTTCACAGGTATTTAACCTTTTTGTGGACAATAACGGCGGTTAGAGTAAAATTTAATATTAGAATATGATAGTACGGGGTACCCCGTTTCGCTATATACATCTGAAAAACCGACTTACATGCTTTACTGCTATTTCCAACTGCTTTCTGTTTAGTTGCCGCCTACTGCTTTACCAAGGAGAAGTATAAACAACGTTCTGACAAAATTCAAAGATTTAGAGATATTGAACGTTATATATTGAATCAGTATAGCAAAGTACCACAGCAAGAAAGGTATTGTTATTTTTATATGCGGTACTGCTATTGTCGTGTAAAATAAATTAAACTATTGTATTATTTCATATTTTACAAAAAATAATTCAAATTTGTTTCCTAACATAGAAAAGCGTCCTGAATGTTCGTCCTGAAACTTGTAGTTTAGTCCTAGTATTTCTTATCTAGATATTTTAGTCTTGTATTATTGTTATTATTATATCTATTTTAGAGTCTCGCCTCTCCCAAGGTCTAAAAGGTTATTGTTATTATTATAAATTATATTAAATAAATTACTCGACTAAGAAGTATGCTTAACGTAACAGTGTTGTCTTATCATTCTCACTAAAACCTGAATTTGTTTAAAATAATAAATAATTTTTAAACATTACACATTCGGCTGATGATATCTGCGGTGTTTCTTCAAATTTGGAGATTAACATCGAAAAACCTGATATTATATTTGAACGATGAGAGATAATGCATAACACAACTATATATCTAAAGTTTAACTGCATGATCTTACAAGGTAACAGATTAAAATATGTGAATAATTTCACGAGAATAAATTTCCAAAATGATACAGAATATTATTCAACATACAAAAAATTGGAGATCTAAAGAACTGCAAATATTGCTTATCTATATATAGTGTTATATATAGTTTTTCCATAGATTATACGTTCTATATTGTATAGATTTTACTAGCAGTAGAGCTCCGTGTGAAAGAGTTTGTCCGGAGACGTACTGACTGCTACCTTACCTATTTCTGCCGTCAAAAAGTATTGTGAGCATTACCTCGTTCCGGTTTTGAAGGATAAAGGAGCTAGTGAAATTACAGGCGCATGGGACTTGTCAACTTGTGGTATGTCTCAGAGTGGCAGGCGCAGTGGCAGTGCACCTGTCAGGGACACACTGTGGCTTCCCATTAGGCGCATGACTTGTTCGTCCAGTCGCTTAATATAAAAATATTTTTTTTAAATAACACATATCTAATAACACTAATTTGTATTAGTTACTAAGGATCTTTGTCGATTTACGAAATTTGAATTCCATTTATATTTCACGTTCAATATTTGTTTTCTAATTTACGTTAAAAGTTCACATTTTCTTTTCTGTGGGCGTACATTAGAGATGACCATTTACCCGACATCGGCTCATGTGGGTTGCTCAAATGTGTAAAATTATCCGATAATAAGTACACAAGCACCTAATATTCATGTTAGTTAGAAAATATTTGTGCCACTGATTTATAACTGGATTTAGAAATATAGTTAATATAATCTCAGTACAGAGTACTAAAAAATCCGACCTCAAAAGTACGTGGAATTACATATAATTACCAAGTTTTATTGAAATCGGTTACCGGAAAGTGAGCAAACCCGGACTCATCCCCTAGTTCGCCACTATACGGGACTTGACACAGGAGATAATAAAAATCGGTTCTCACTACTCAAAGTATATTGAGAGAAAAACGCTTTGACTTGGAGAATAGCAAAAGCAACCATTAAAATAATTGGTCCTTATAATAAAATTTAGGCTCTATTTATAAAAATGAATCTTCATGCACCCTTAGAGGTGGACGATTTTCTTCAAAATTAAATGGGACCACTATGGAGGTATCCTCTTTCCAACAAAAAATAATCATAAAAATCGGTTCACAAATTCCGAAGTTATCGCGTAACACACATAAAATAAATACAGTCGAATTGAGAACTTCCTCCTTTCTTGAAGTCGGTTAAAAATATAGAGCGTACTTGTACTATATGTACTATATGTGCTTTTGCTTATTTTGTGTATCTAATATTCCACTTAGTATTATTATAAGTTCAAAATTCGTTATAAACGTAAGCCACTCAGGTTTTCTTTTATGAAACGAAGTGAGGAGCAAACATCATGCGCCTGGTGGTAAGCGACACGCCTATACGTGACAGTTGCAGTTCCACTCAGAGCTTTAATACAACTTGAGACATGAGTTAACAAGTCTCGTGACCAGTAATTTTATCAGAGCGATTACCCTTTAAAAATGCTCACGCTACAGCTTGGTAGCAGAAATAGGTAAGGTGGCAGTACTTCCTTGTACGAAATCTTTCACAATGAGCTCTACTGCAACTAAATTTTCGGCTTATTATACTCACGTCACCATTTCTTTTAACAATCCACTAATCATTATGGCCTCTTTCAGAAAACGTACCTGAAAATAAAGAAGCCTTAATTAATCATAACATAAACAAATAAAAGCATGATATTATTTATACGTGAGGCGCACTATAAGTTTCCGCAATGAATAAGAAAACAAATAGTATAAAAGGTCAGAAATGAATTTATTGTTTCTCAAAATATTCTCCGTTAGCGTTAATGCAGTTTTTTATACGAATAAACCAATTTTGAAAACATTTATGCTACTCCTCCGTGACAATATTTGAAACATATTTTTCATACTCTTCGACAGCCTCTTCAGGTGATCAAAATCGTTCACCGCGTAACTGGGTCTAAATTATTGAAAATAAATAAATTCATTTGTTTGTCTGGCCGTGTGAGAACTGGCATTATCGTGATGCAAGATGATACGGCGTTTACGGTTATTTTTACGGAGTTTGTCAATAACTTCGCGCAAACAAATAGCCGTGTATCAATCACTATTCACAGTACAACGATTCTCCAAAGCAACAGTAGCCACGTGACCAGTTCTATTAAAAAAAAGAAGCAATCATCCGCTTAGAGGCACTTTGCACGCGCGCCACTTTGGTTGGCTTCGGCTCATCTAGAAAGACCCATACACTCGATTGCTGCTTTGTTTTGGAATCGTAACTATAAATCCATGTTTCGTCACCTGTTACTATGTCTCTCGCCAAATTTGACGCCCCTTCGTTGAATGTGGTAAGTATGGCATTGCACAAAGTGATGCGATGCGTTTATTGAGCCTCAGTCAAATTGTGTGGGATCCACCGAGAGCACAGCTTTTTCACTCCCAAATGTTTGTGTAGTATTGGTTGTATTTGACACATGCCTATGCCTAAAGATACCCGAATCTCATGGTATGTCACACGCCTGTCTGTTTTGATCATACGGCGCACATCATTGATGTTTTTGTTGTTCACAGCAGTGGACGGGCGACCATCACGAAATTCGTCACCGAGATGCACACGACTGCGTTCGAATTCTACAAACTAGCTATAAATAGTCGTCTTGCATAGCGCTTCATCGTCAAAAGCAGTTTGAAGCCGAGCGAAGCTCCGCTGAGCTGTTAATTTACACTTAAAGTCGTAGAAACTCATACTACGAAAATAATATACGAATTAAGAAAGTAATTTGTTGTTGAATTTATACAAAAGTAAAGAACATAGATTATTGTATTTTAAAGAATGTAATGAAACAAATTTTGCAACACTTTAAAGACTACAAGGCAAGCCGAAAGCAAGAAACATTTACGCGTGGAAGAACCCATTTGGGCCTTCGGGCCTTCAAACCTGTCGGGTTGGTCGTTAAAATTCCCTCTAATTCGACCCGCCCAACATCGTGTTTTACACTTCGCTTGTGAGTCTACATGACTTGTTGATGTCTTCAAAACTTGGGTGTTATTTTTTTAAGTCCGAGAGTCGTCCATATTATTGCATGTTTTATATGAGTTAACCATCAAGTGTTATATATATATAGTTACCATATCATTGGTAACTATATATATAACATTTAGATACTCAAAAATATATGTATATTGGATATGAGATAATTTGCGTTTTTAATTATCTTATAAGTACACATTTACATAGCATACAACAAGGTGGGTTTCTTCTCTCAGGTTCGAAACTATGGAATAATAAAGCAAAGCGAAAGCGTCCTAGAAATCAGTACTTTTATTATGAAATAAAAGTCTTGCGAGGGGTGCGTGGGCCTAATTAAACAGATTCTTTTCGATTCTAAACTTTATAAGTTACGATATAAGGTTATATGAAACTGTTGATATTTACGACCTACGTATTTTCACGCAACAGCCGCAAGTGGGCGCACCTACGTGTAGAGTCAAAAAATAAAGTCGACCTAGACTAGGAGCAAATTCGGTTGTGATGTAACTATTGAAAGCCGCCCGATGAAACACTGAGAAGGACGATTCTCGTGCGCTAGAGCAAAATGTCACAGTACATAACTATTGCACAAATAAGTTGAATGTATATTGCACAGATTTTAGTGTTCTCAGAATGTCATGATCGACATACGTTGACCCTCACTCCCTCTCTCACTCCCTCGACAATCTCGAGTCGAGTCGACATACAACGAATGGACGAAAACAGTAGCGATTTGGGATGTCACCACGAAGTCGTATTAAACTGAGATACATACATTTGGTATATTGGTCGTAAATGTGGCTTTGCAAATTTGATGCAAATGTCGCAATACACGAGAATCGCTACCCACAGCAATAGTACCTACAAGAGAGCATACAATTTAGCAACTGTCACAGTGATGTGTTACAGTGGCTAAATGTTAAGTGTTTGTGTTGGTGGACAAACTGCCAACGAATTGATACAACAGACAAAAACGGGTACAAATTAAGAAATAATTTGCAATGTACCGTTTATTAGAAGAACTCTATATGCATAGATGTATGCACAATGTATGTAACGCTACTTTCTACAGTCAAAACAAATTTATTTTTTAAACTATTTTAAACCATTTGTTTTCACACACATAAACAAAAAAAAATAAGCTACATGGAACAGAATTTACAGAAAAAATTAGATACATAAAAAAAAATTGTTAAGTACTTGGTGACGGACACGAGCTCAGAGAAATGTTGAAATGAGTTTGTAGTAATTTCCACCCTGATTTTCAGCTCGACCAGGTCAATCACACACTAGAGGGAGAGTCCCCACATAACCCCTGAGTCTCCCTGGGCTCAGGGGTATCCATAAAGATTTCCCCCGTCAAAAAAAGAAGTCAATCACACACACAAAACGCAAATAAAGACACAGTTATTGATGAAAATATTTATAATAATAACAATAATAATAATCACCCATTAAGGTGCACCGAAGAATTCCCCATGGTAATAATAATGAGGCGAGAGTGTAAAATAAATAAAAACAATAATAATAACAATAAAAATAATTATAATTTTATTAGACTATAAGTTCAAGAATACAGGTACAATAAAAGCTTAAATACTAGAAAGGAAAACTAGGATTACATTATAATAAAATTGAATAATAACAATGAGATGAAAATAATATTAATAACAACAATATAATTATTCCATACAATTATTCTATAGGCAGAGTATATTTAAACATATGCTTAGTATGAATATATAGTGACATTAAAATCAATATCATACTAGTAAATGCGTTAAAACGGTGATACGAAATACGCAGAGAACATAAAGTTAGCTCAAGAGTAATATGATAGTCAAATTTATAGTCAGAAACTTCAAAAAGTAAATTGTAAACGTCGGTGGGTAGAATTATCTTACAATTAATTGCTTTCTTTTGTTTTTAGTGAACGTAAAACACACCTACAACCTGCGCGTTATAGAGATGGGATTTTTAACAATAACGCAATACGATTTTTTTCTTTGAGTATCTTTCTGTGTGTATATAGGTAATGTGGGTGATTGTAGTGTAATAACTTTTAGCAATATTTATATAAAACATTTACAACAGACATCCAGCGAAATACAATATTTTTAATAGGAGTCGCGGTCTACCTAGACCGCGTTGCGAAAGAGATCGTGCAGGATCTATTGCTGCCGCCAAGCTATAACGTGAGCATTGCTGCGGTTCGGTTCTTAAGGGTAAGTTTTCTATTGAAATCACAGGCACATGGGGTTTGTTAACTAATGTCCCAGGGTGACAGGGGCAGTGGCAGTGCCCCTCAAATCTTCGCGAGAGCTTTATTTAGTTCTGAGTGGCACTGGACAGGCGTGTTGGTTACCACCAGGCGCACGACTTGTTCGTCCCGTCACTTTGTATCATAAAAAGAAAATCAGTCAACTTTAGACGATGTTGTTAAACTTATCTGATGGACAACTTAAACAAGTGATCTACTTGTAGTGAGAATAATAAACGTTCGTTCTATGGGAACTGAAAATCGTCTAATGACAAAACTTCAATGTAGTACACACATCAAAAATGTCTGGATTTCCCACGTGATTGCGAATGCCGATTACGCGAATGATGATAGTGCGAAGACGGTCGAGCTATAATGCGCGACGGCTTATTTACACTAATGGTCAGTTGCGCGAAGGTTTAAAAGCGCGATGATTCATTTGCGCGAATTTGCGGAAGCTGGAATGCGCGAATGGTTAATCCTACGATGGTTCATTTGCTTCATACAAGTTTTAGTTAAGATGTGATTCCATGGTTTGGAATCCTTTTCCTTTCATTTACATAGGAAGGGAAGTTGATAATTTGTAACATTTTTATTTCAATTAATCGACCTCTTCAGCTTTCCCAACTTTCTTAGTGCTATCGTCATTCGCGCAAATTAACTATCGCGCTTTCAAACCATGTGCATCTGAACATTTGTGAAAATAAGCCATCGCGTAGGTGTTATAGCCTTCGTGCAACCTTCTACGCACTATCGTCATTCAGGTAACCGGCATTCGCAATCACGTGGGAAACCCGAAGCTTTATTGCCAATTACTGAAAATCTGGCTTTTTAATTAAATTTTGTTTACACCAATGGCTTTTTTGTCAATTTCATAATTTAAAAAATAAATAATTTAATAAATTTAGACAGATATTTTCATTTAACTTTAATAGGATAATGAAATATTAAAAGAAATACCTTGATCCCTGGAAATTTTTTATGTGTGTATTTCCTTTTTTTTGCTGATCTTCACTGTACCTTCTAGATGATCTAAAGTGAATAAGAAGTCTTTATTCGTAGCCCTTCATCCCTTTCGTAATTTACACGATTTTGAGTAAGAATTTTCACTGTGTATGTTAAATAAACCTACAGTGCTCGTTTTCTGTGCCCTGGACACACGTTACAAAGTTTTTATAAACAAGTTATATTAAAAATAGCAACTGTAAAATAATGTTTTTGTTTCGACCAATACTTCAGGGTTGCGCCTTTCGATTGGGATTTACGATCAGGAAATTTGGTTCGTAATAAATTCATTGTTTCGGTGGCTGCGTGACATGTGGCGCCGTCTTGTTGAAACCACAGTTAGTGATATCCATATCATCAATACTAGGCTAAAATTAGTTGTTAACATGTGTCGAAAGCATAATTTCACGAAATTCAGCCGTTAAGTGGCCAGCTCGATCATGTGATTTAACATCGGTGGATTATTTTTTATGGGGCTATGTTAAAGACAGAGTCTATACGGAGCCAATCGATTCGTGAAGTGATTAACGAAATAGACCCACCATTTTGTCAAAAAGTGATTAAAAACTTTGATGAAAGAATCGACATCTGTAATTGTGGTCCTGGTGGACATTTATCAGATATCATTTTTCATTCACAATTGCCAAACCTTACTTTTTTAATACAATAAAAATTTGAATCATTGTTATCTAAATTTATTGTTTTATTTTGATTTACAAAACAAAGTTCTTTTTGAAAAACCCTATACAAAGTTATACAAAAAATTTGAAAAGTTGACAGGAATTAATATTTCATAATAAATTACTATTTACTTACTTATTAATAATAATTTACTCATTATTTTACTAAAGCAGTAAATAAGATGTTACCAAAAGTTTGAATTTTATGCAGGCAATTGGTATCAGCGTCACGAGTTTGCAATTACTGACGCCCGAAAGTAAACGACATTTTTCGATACATTTTTGTGAGAAATCGGCGCATTTTATGTATTTTCCGCAATATGTAAATTTCCAAAATTTTTAGTATACATACGTATATTTACACTTTTGTTGAAAATTAAAGATATTGCCTTTTACAATTTGTGCTTCATTCCAGAACTTGGGAAAACACATTCCATAATTTTCACAATATCACTTGAATTTCTCAAGCTTATATTGTTTTACAAAGTAACAACAATGCTTAGTAAGAATTTTACGAAAATGACCGATATTGGTAATTACGCATGCATATGGTATTAATACAAACAAGAAAGGCAAGACACTAGAACATATTCACTTATAAAATGTCAACAATACATATTTTTGCCCGTGACTGCATTCATGAATTCTATATTGTGTGAAAAATTTATTTCTCAAATTAATGTATACTCGCAGATATCGAGAAGGAAACACAAAATTTGTGGGGAAAAAATAATGAGAAATAATATTTGGAAACCTAAATTCTGTTTATTTAGGATATGTCATAAAAACTTAACTGTAACATTTTGGGAGACACGGGCAAAACAGCTTCTTGACGTTACCGAAAATTCCCCTAGTGTCATTAAAGAAGCACTTAAACGTTTGAAAGAAAAACTAAGACAGATACAGCAAATATATTAATAAAAAACGAGAACGGAACGAAGAACGACCAACATTTAATGATGAAACTGTATAATAAATGTTTTAAGACTAGTATGACGAGAACTTCTTTGGATTAGATGGTTTATTGGAAATACTTAGTAATTAAGAAAAAGTGTTAGCATTACAGCATATGAGATAAATACAAATGCCACATTTGCCAATAAACTTTAACTGTTCTCCTTTTTCGCAAAAACCTTATACTCGATTTAGATAACTTCGTCGAGATGCTACATCAGAGCTGGCAGAACAATAAAAATTTAAGGTGAATATTGAAAGAAATTAGGGGGCATTGTTTCAGCACCAAACACTAATAAGTATTACTTTAAATTAGCTTATGCAGTGTCCCTTGTGCAAAGGCCTCTAAAAGCCCAGACACGAGTTTCTGTTTCCTTTTGATAATAGGCTTTTATATTCTTTACATCAATCGTGACTTGTCGTTGATATATTTTAGAACTTCTGCAAGATCGGGCTATCAAAATTTTCGGGATGCATAGTTATGGCATATTCGTCCAGCGAAATTCTGCCAGATTACCTATTTCTAACTCCAAGCAATAATGTGAGCATTACTGCGTTCTGGTTTTGAATGGTAAAAGTGTTGGTTAAATCACTTGTTGTTGGTCAATTTATTTCTCAGGATGACCTGATCTTTGCGATTTAAAGCTCTGAGTGGCACCGCAACTAGTATGGACAGGCGTGTCGTTGTTTACCACAAGACTGTTCGTTCCGTCACTTGCTAGTGTAAAAAAAATGTCCAGCCCTATATTGTGGGTTTGATAAACAATTTATTAACTGACAAAAAAAATTATAAATATAAGGTATTATTACACCAGTGTATATATAAATATAAGTATAATTCCAGAATTACTAAATATTTTGTGGAAAATAAGTATATGCCATTAATAAGCTTGCTATTGCGACTTTGTCAAGGCAACGAGATATCCTCAAGGATATATTAACAAAGGTGCTGTTGTAAACAAAATTTGTCCAAGTTTATATGAGTATTTTATTATTTACTATAGGTTTGTCGCAGCGTCAGTTATCTCTCAAGGAAAGTAAACACAAATATACTGTAAAGAAAACGTAATTGTGTGACTTTATTCTCAAAATGGATTCTCTTTGAGGATATACACACATGTTTGTTTCTATTTCTGCTTGTCTTTTCTACAAGATGCATAAAAAGGCCTTAGCAGCGAGGTACATACTATAGCTTTAAGCCCCGCTTCTGTAGCGCATCAGGGATGTTCGCTGAAGCGCGCGTCGATTGTTTTTATACAAGCATCCGCAAACGAAGCGCATCTCTGGTGCGCCGGGTGCGGGCCAGCCCCAACCCTATCCTTAAGCTGATAGCGGATAGAAACCAATGTCCGTACTTGAGACACTGTTGTGAAAAACATATTTCCAGCAGTGTCTACTATGTATAATATTTTATTGTTTTTGTGTGTTTTGTGTATACTAATATTAGTTAATAAGAGTGTGTATACTAACAAAAATGAGTTTTTGTTACTTCCAATAAATAAATTATTATTATTATTATTATTATAGTCTCCGTAGAATTTTCTCATGACGATGAAATCTATATGAAATCACATTAGTATCTTAGTTATAATTTATTAGCTTTTATTTTTTCACAAACCTTTGATTGGACATTTTATTATATAGAGTCACAGTAAATATTTAGCTTTGATAGGTTTCAATATTTACGTTCAATTGAAATATTATTATCAAAACGCTTATCACAAATTTTATCGATTTTGGGACGACAGTTATATTTTTTTATGCTGTTTGTGTATCATACAATTACACAGTATTCGTAAGATTACATAGGTCTCTAAGGTATAAAAATGGATACTACGCTTAAATTTTCTCCAGAACCAAGACGTGTTACGGTTTAAAACAACTAAAGCTGCCTCAAGTTGACTCTTGACTAGAATGGTGTAAATAAGTTTGATGACCATAAATCACAAAAATTGCGAGTATCCAGGATTACAGTTTGTTTATTATTTACAGTTATGAAACTGTAATCCGTAAAAATAGAGATGAAAAATGAAACGATTCACTATCCGGGAACAATTGAACGCCGCAAATTTGAAAACGTAATTTTTTAATTGCTTATTCAATGCGCTGATTTTCCTGAGAAGAACGAGTAAGAAACTCTAGGGGTTGCTCTTTTCAAATAAATCATAATGCTTTGGAATACATTTTGAATCAAATTTGTGTGGAATCTGGACCTATGTCTTCTTTCCATACTTATGTAACACGTAGTCTTCAATTTTGTAATATGACTTTTCAACGAAAATACTTTTAGTGTAAGTTTTAAACTTAGGAAATGATAATCTTAACATATGCTGCGGAATCTTATTGTAAAAACGTATACAGTTTCCCATAAAAGAATCGTTTACCATAGTTAAACAAAGTCGTGGTACCATGAGTTCTTCGTTCTAAGGTTAATATTATGGATAATTATCTTCTGGGCATACAGAATATTTCAGTAAACGTACATAGATGCCACAGTCATGATACCAGTCTCCTTAAACTTTGCTCTGAGAGAAACCCGAGAACCTAAACGGCATATAGTACGAATTACTCGTTTTTGAAATACAAACATGGTTTGTACCAGGATATCTGCCGCTTTACATACGAAAATGCCGTAAGACATGATACTATGGAACTAACTGTATTAAAATAATCTACCAGTACCAACATCGGGCAAGCTCTCGTATACTGCGGACTGCGTATGCAGCAGAGCTTAATCTGCTGGCCAGGGAAGTTATATGTGGAAGTTTACTAATCTAAGGTCACTTCCAAGAAGACTGCTTTATAACAAGGTTTAACTTTCCTCGATTTATTTCTATGTTTGAACTATACGATTTTACATTAGGTAATTCAAATTTAATACACTTTGTCTTCTTGCCATTAAGCAATAAATTGTTAGTATTAAACCAATAAACTATCTTTGAGAGGAGAAATAACTATCGTTAGTATTGTCATAGATAACGTCATGTCCGTTCGTTTTAAAAATTAAGTCAGTTTTAATTAAGTACTGGGTTTAATTTAGCCAGGTCATTTGTCATAATGATGAAAGTAACGGGTTTCAAAATCGACCCTTGGATGACTCTAAAATTGGTATGGAAAGTATCCAAAACAAAATATCCATGTTGTACTGTTTACTGTGACATTGTCTGTTGCTAGATAGCTGGCAAAGAGCCCGAGCAGTTTGAGTTAAAAGCTGGATGATACACAACTTGCTTTAAAGCATGTCGTTGTCGATGGTCAAAAGCCTTTCTCGTATTCCTTTAACCAGGTGTTTGGTAATGGAATCAATCAAGGACGACAGATTTGTTCCGTTCAACTCGGCCTAAAACTATGTTGCGAGTCAAAGAGGTTTAAGTTGAAAGGCTACAAGTGTATATTATATATACTATAGGTGTATTAAAGACTGAATGGCTACTGGACAATAATTTTCTATTCAGATTTGGGAATATTACACATCCGTGTATTACTCAGTACAGATTATAGCCATTCTTTACATTTCTTTATGAAATTTACTCGGGCCTGGGGTGTTTAGGCGAGTCTTTCCAAATTCGATACCTTGGAGTGATATTTAAAAAGGAAAATATAAAGAACATACGTAATAGTTATTTGTTATGCAAGGTTTCTAAGTTGTTGTTTGATGCGAGTGCTTGTATTGAAACCTGAGCAAGCGAAGGATCCTAAAATTGAACCACGAGGATTTAAGGCAAAAGACGCAAAACAACTTTGCAGCCGAGCGAAACATACAACTTTTCACCTCACTTCTTGGTAGATGAAAGAAAAACAGTTCTAGTAAACAAAATTAGTTATCACCGACGGTGATACGATGACGATGATATATAAATATTACATAAATAAGTAATGTACAACAAATCGTGTAGTTGAGCGTGTCATTAGGTTTTATTTGCATCGAAAGAAAAACTTAGGTGCACCACAGTCCGTCGTCAAGTTCGAATTCCAAAAACCGTTTTTTTTCCAAATTTCAAAATTTCAAAAGCCAAAAAAATTTCAAAAATTCCAAAAAGCGCTTTTCCGCGCAGGTTTCTAATGAGAAAGAAAGCCTTACCGAGCTAGTGGGGTGAAAATAACTTTATTATGCTACAATTCAGGGGAAATAATAAAATGTACCAAATGTGTCTTCTCCCGATCCCTTCTCTAAATCTATAAATCTTATTTATTTACTAGACAACATCACATTCATATGTTGCTGTGATCCCAAAGTAACTAGAGCACTTGTGTTATAGAAATCGGAAACAAGGGCGGTACTACCACAAACACCCAGATCCGAAACAATATAGAAAAGTTTCTATATTGACCGGGTATCGAACGTGAAAGGTGTGCAAACCACTTGACCATTGAGGTAGTCGAAATCTGCTAGGTTTTTGCTTAATCGTCGTAAAATGGATTCAAGAGTTCACACAGTTATGAAATTCATTAAACCTCACAATACAAGTACACGATTTGACCTGGATGAAATGTACATAATCCTGACAGTGGCGTGTCGTCACGTTGTCGTCGATGCAAAGAGCTCGATGAGCGGTATTGTTAGAGTTGCAGCGAGGCTTGTAAGTTTAAAGCACACTATCGACCTGCGTGGGTCGACCTGCATAAGGTTCAGAAGGTAGCGGAAGACTACCAATACTTTGACTACTGTTTTTGTAATACGTTCCTTTAGGACTTGTAATAGTATGACAAATATTTAAATACCGAAATCCATGTTTCGGAAATGTTTAGGTTTTAACATCGACGTGCATGGTTAGGGGCAGGCACGGTCAAGTGCACTTCAATGTCGACCCTTTGGACTTAGGACCGTTCTTATCGTAAGGGCAAAGAGTTGAGTTTAAGTTTTAAATGTCAAGCTTGAAGTGCTCTTGACTGTGTACTAGTTGTTCAAATTGGAATAGTACCAAGTTCTAAATCCGTTAAAGAAAGAATTAAAATTGAAGTTTGTTTTCCGGAGTGGTATTTGCGTTAGATTTTTATAAGTGGTATAGTAAGGTTACATTTTTCTATTATAAGTGTTTAAAAGTAACAAACGCTTAAACGGCCAAGTATAAAAATTATTACGGTCTATGTTTTGAGGGCGTACATATAGGAACGTTAACTAAACGTCAAAAAACCGCTGATTCTCGTTATTTGAATCGTCTTTTGAATTTGTCTTAATCCCGAGGCGGGGTCAGGGGGGTCCGGATTATAAATTTTGTAAAGAAAGTGCCACGTGGGCCGGCGCGTGCCGTCTTACGAAATGTCCATAACGAACTCACGATACCTATAATAATATAATAAAGAAACGAACAATGGCCGATAAGTGCATGAAGAATTAGGATTCGTGTGCTTGACGATGGCTGTTTACGATGTGGTGGATTTTAAGAATTTACAGTCAACCATGCGTCTTAAATATGTTTTGCAGTTTTTGTAGAGAATCGCAACAAATGAAGATCCTTGTTGAATTATTTGAAAAGGGTTATATTTTTTAAGTATTTGGTACATAAAATATAAGTTCACATCGTAGAATTTACATAAGTAAATCATATTGTAGATAAGCTTATTTTAGGTATATTGTGTTTAGCTACTTTTATTGAAAACCGTCGACAATTAAGAATGTTTAATCCGACGAATAAAATTATTAGAACCATTATACTGATGGAAAAATTATGCACTTATCCGAAAAAAGTGTATTTACATAATGTAGATAGTATTATTTATAGGCGTAGATGTCAGAGTTCGAATACGTTTAATTCTCTTAAATCGTAATCGCTAAAACATTAGACAGATAAGTTTTAGTGACGGTTGTTAATTTTTGTGGTGGATTCAAATCGTAGATTTTGCATTAATTTCATTATATATATACAACTTTCTAAAATATTCCGAATTTTAACGCTCACGAAGTTTTCAAAAATGATATTTCGTATGTCTTTTGATTATGACAAAATAGATCAAAACTGGTATATACATATATATATTACTACAGTAGAGTACAGTATTAAAATATAGTAAAAAATGTAGGTTCAAAGCGTAGGTTGATGAAAACAACACCTGTTAAGGTTTTGTGCAGCGTTAACCCAATCATTAACGGAGTTAATTTGGCAATTCAACACCGGATGTGCTTCAAAGACTTGCCTTTGACACGGTTGCATTATACGCGCCCCCACAGCCTTTAGATATTGAATAAATACTCCTACGATACCTTGCGATGTCATATAAACCATCCATTTTAAAGGCTGCGATTCGAGTAAGCAGCGTTAAGGAGTTCCGAGCTTTCGAATTTAGTGGGTTAAAAATGCATTGCCTAATAACATGTAGGCGACACCGGGCTATCCTCGTTGTCTAGTTTTCCACTTAGTGAGAATAAAATTTTCAACCGTTTCGTTTACACCTTAAGGCTGAATTTGGAGTGCGTTTTAAAGATGTACCGTTTTGGTATTATGTTCACGGCGTACGGCGTTCGTGCTACACGGTGTTGCAATCGACGCGTGCTTTATTCGGACATCAAAATCATGGACATGCTTGCTGTGACCAGTTACAATAAATTAATGTGAATAATAAATAAAGACTCGTTATTACGACAAGTTTATAAGTAATTCTTAATTGGTTTAAAAACCCTTCATCTAAACGCTGTTGTAAATCAGGTTTAGGTACTCGATGAAAGCCTAGGACTTTGGACGTTTTCGAAAATTTGATAGGCATGTAACACATTGACCTTGTACCTTGGTGTTGTACCTAATATTTACAGTAATCCTACACGTAATTAAAGCATAATTTTTTTGTATAAACTAATTTTCATATATATTTCATTATATTTCAGATGTACTCGTTCAATAAACAATAAATTAGGAAACGCTTAAGAACATTTAGAAAAAGTTAGGGTGAAACGAGCACGTAGCACTAACGTCACCACATTACTTATTTGAATTATTATTATAATTAAGAGCTTGTTGTATATTAAATAAAATAATGTACCTTTCAATTAAGGGCCAGCGGCAAAATTGACTACCAAACTTCGCTAAAAATTTTTTTTCCATAACTGCTTGTCTGATTTCAAATTGAGACATTGAAAAAAATATGAAATTTATTATGATCGTATAGAACTATATCTCTATAATACTTCTGTTATGAAATAAGACCATCAAATATAGGAATCAATTTATTCTTAAGTCTAAAAACCGCATATGTAACTAATATAGGATTACGAATTTATTGAGGGCATGAAATCGGCGTATTGCGTCCCACCTCTTCAATTGGTGGCGCATGGCGTATTGATGGCGTCAGCAGTAACCTCAAAATCTTTATATAACTTACAGTTCACAATACTCGCATAACCTCTCACTCGCAAATTATTGTTCAATATTCGTAGAATTTTAAAGTACTTTATTGTTTCACTGATTATACCTTATAATATAATATATAAAAATTTGCGAGATCAAATTTTGCTAACATCGAGTACTGCTTGGTCAGGTACGAACGAATTGACCACGACTGTGTTGGGTGTTGTTGAGATAAACAAATAGTAATAGATTTTAGTTTTATCTCAAACAAATATTAGAAAATTTTGAACAGAAATGTTCCTTAATATTACGGTAATGACGTGCAAAGCGGAATCCTTAACTGTGTTTGTTTACACTTTATTAAGAATTGTAAATAAAACGAACAATAATATTACATCAGTATTATAAATCTCTCGCTATCCCAACTCCACAAGACAGGCTCGCGAAGGCAATCCACCTTTAATTCTTTCACTTGCACTCGCACGAAGAACATCTTACATCCTGCTCACACGCAGGTTCCAGCCGAACAGAGATCGCTTCTGAGAATCACGTTTCCCTAGATAGATGATATCACCACTAGTAGGTTTGTTTTCTGTGTAAATGCATGCTTTCGGAGGTGTTTTTGTTTTTTCTAACACAGATACGTGGGTTATGTTTCTGGACTTGTTTTAATGATTTAAGAGTCGTTTGTTGCCGGTTTTCTTAATTCTTGGCAAGGTTAGCGTCGGTAAATAGCTCAGAATTTTACAGATTATTTAAGAATTATGTATAATAATTGTAATAATATAAGACGACTATTATTATGTATTATCCATTTTCATGTTCAAATAGCTTATAGTCCATATATAATTGAATGAAAACTTTCGTCACAAATGAGGGAATTCAAAAGTTATCTAAAAGACAGATTACTGATAGTTATATCATCACTGCACTGACGAGTTTTAGCAATCAATCAACAAAATTAGGTAACACTTGAGGTAAACAGTTCAAATTACTACTTACACACATTAACGACCTAGTTTAATTTTCAATAGAGTTGTGCCATCGTAATGTAACTCACAATATTTTTACATGTGAATTACATTACATTTCTTTAGAGTCTTTCAAATAATTAACACTCGTTACAAGTTACGTTACAAGTTGCATTTCATTATGACATAATGACAGTTGAGGTTTAAATTCAACTCAACAAAATATACCGCTGGCGATAAGAACGGTTCAAATTGTGTAATTTAATGTGCTTTGTACTAAGCGTTATGAAAACATGAAAAGACAAGATGAATCCATACGATCCGATCCCTTTTTGACAGACAATAAGCCCGCAAATTTATTATCTCAAGCTGAATCAAATCACTGAACTGAACTCAATTGAAGCATTCAGTGAAACAATTTTAAAGTGCATGATGACATAATAAAACTTTAACTCTTGTTTAACTTGATAATGATAATATAATCCTAGAAAGATTACAAAGTTTGTTGACACTGATAACCATGTGGTTCACGTGATAACAAATGCACATCTTTGTGGTATAGTACATTATGATATAAGTGCGGTAAGTTGAAAATTACAGCCGAGGCGATATTGCTATAAGAAAGCAGAGGCTGTAATTTTCAAAGCGCACGTATGTCATACGACGTTTTATAACATATTTGCGAGGAAATAAATAAGACTCTGACTTTCTTAAGCGAATAAATCTTTAATTACTTGTTAAAGCAGTTATAGAAATTTGAACAATTTTTAAAAGTGATTGTTACGTTGCCAGTTGGCATTTTTAATGTTGTCAAGTTATTATTATTAGTTACAATCTCCCCAGTCTCTCTCTCACTCTCTTGAGTGAAAGTAGGAGAAACGAGACCACAGATTTCTACAGTCGGTGGCGGCGGCAGAGGCGGTTGCGGCTGCGGCGACGATGGTGGAATGTACGCGTGTGTGCTCGTAGATGGTTGAAAGTCAACACTTGACTCCAAGTTTATGTTCCTTGTAATACGAGAGCTAATTTCTTCTTCATTTCTTATCGAGTCTTCTATGTATCCTTCGGCTACATTGCTTGACCGCCATCCTCCGTGGCGCTTTAATGTCAATAAGTCCGCACCTGAATCGGCGAGCAATGTAGCCGAGGACCTTCGGAAACTGTGCCCTGTGTATTCATGTGCTTGAGGCAAATTTAAGAAAGTGGCAATTGCTTTCGGCATTGCTCCCAATTTATTAATGCCAATGGGTTGGTTAGTGCATTTTCCATTTTGGTAATTTTGAAAAAATCTGTCGGAATTAGCTTTTGTTGAACGAAGCGCTTCGTATTTCTTCACTACGTCGTAAAAAGGCCCCTGTATTGTGAACGACCTTGGAATTTTATTTTTTGTGTTTTTGACCTGGACAAGAAGAACCCGCCCATGGTTCTCGACATCATTAGTTGTTATGTTTGCCAACTCTTGACGTCTACATGCACCATTTATACCGAATATTAATACAACCTGAAAAGAGATAAAAAGAACGTATTAACACCTATATTGTAAAGAAATACGAAAGTGAAAGAAATTAATAACAATAATTTAGTTTCAACTGACCTTTGTTGCCAAATATCGCCAATTCCGGAGCTTATTTTAGGAACTTCTTGATATTGTCAGCCGAAAATACTTTCGACTTTTTACTTACATGGCCACCTGAGCGTCTTTTTAGAAATGCTATCAAGTTGGAGTATGACTTGATATCAATACCATGGTACTTTTTTCATAGCGCTTTTTAGCATTGAATAGTAGCACCACAATGAGCTTGACTTATATTTTTGAGAAAGTTCCATGAATTAGGCTAAAAACACATTTTCTGAAAATGAATTTGCATCTTTGCTTGTTTTCCATATGATGAAATTTTGATACGCTTGTAAGTATCTATCGGTCGATTTTTCAGGTAAGAGGCTTAGAGTAGCCTTTTTCGCTAAAGTTTAATACTTGTGGCGGTGTCAAATTAATAAATTCATCACTACTTGACGACATTTTCAAATAAAAACAATACAGCGAAAAGAAAAAGCGCGCGAAATAATTTTTACTAGTTTTTTTTTTCATTTATTGCTGGCCATGGAAACAAAGTCCTTCAGCCGAAAACATAAACGTTTAATTATATTTCTGTAAATATGGCCACTACAAAGAGGATAGGCAATTTGAGGCGGCGTGATTGGATTGACTCGGGATTCCTTAGAACAGGCCGATACGGGTATTTTAGTTCGAGATTCGTATAATTTCGCGTTTTAATCTTCGATTAAGGCACAATAGCACTATCCTATTCCACTTTAAACTAGATTTCACAAAATAATTGAAAGTCAAAATAAAAACGACACTTTTCCTTCCAAAAGGCCCAGAGCGAATCCACTTTTTTACTTGTCCACAAATTAGCCATGCGCGCGCATCAACGTTTTTTTAGGCAAAGGTATAAAAATAGCCAGTATTACTAATAAAGTAAATTAATATTTTTGTGTTTTTGTTACAGATAAATGGTTGTAATTTATTGTCAAAATTAATTAAATGAAAGAATTAAATGTTTATTTACTGTATTTTATCTCCCAAAGTTAATTTGATTCATAAAATATTGACCACTTTTCTAACATAAAAACTCTTTGCAAAGATTAAAAAAGTATCGTTCATTTTTAGACGGAGCATCTTAAAAAACCGTGCATGTTACTTTATTAAAAAAAAAACTCGTGCCTTTTACATTACAATAACGCACTTGTGCGTTTTACATTACAATAACGCACAAATGCGTAATGAAATACATTACGATATTGAAATTGGTGTGATTTCAGCCACTTTACGACCAAATATGTTATAAAAGTTATTATCTCTTTAGCCGACTACGCAAAAGAAGAGAGTAATATCTTTACCTTCTTAGATTGTTAATTACGCTGAAAAAATTCAGGAACAAAGTGTCCATTGTGCGTTGACTTGTTATAACAAAAATTTATTACACAATTTATACACAACTGCCTCAGTGGCCGAACGGTTATCCACACGTAGAGACCCCAGATTTGATTCCCGGGTCGGCAGAAATACTTGTATGGCCTACATTTGTTTTTGACTACACTCTTGTTAGTGTGATTTGTAGTTGTTTATGTGTGTGCCCATTACCTGCGATACAGGATTTCCCTAGCGCGGTGCTATAAGAAAAAAATACCAAACACAAGATTAATTTTGTTTGCAAATGACATCAACTGCTTCGTATTCGGAATTATACTAAGTGAACAGAGGTTAAAGAGGTTTTATATAAAGAAGACTAAACTATAAACCATCCAGATCATCATCACTAGACAATTTGATAGCAAATTAAATATACACCGTAAACTATTGCTTAATTGGAATGATAGGTCTACAAAATTAGGACGACGTAAATTTGTAATAGTTTCTTGCAAATTATATTTTTCTAAATACCAGAAAACAAAAACTATTTTACAAAATTTACGTTACCGTTCATTACCATGCAATAATTGAAATACACAAATCATCGATAAAAAAACGTTGTAGTTGATTCGCTAAGAAATATTAATAATGAAGGAAAAAAATTGTGATGAAATGTGCTGCAAATATAGAGTCAATAAGCTCATCCAGTCGAGAAATGGTTAGGCGGTAATTTTTAAAATGTTACGTGGATGATTTAAATTCCCTTTTTGCTTTGAGCTAAATATTATCCAGTTTGCACCAATATGCTATTATTTAGGTACACTCCACTATATCTATGGCCACTAAACTGAAAATTAACAAATTCTCACGCCACGCCTATTCGCCATTTTTCGTAGGGCGGACTCTATTATTAATTATTTATATGAGTTGATTTCAGTTATTGCTCTGATGTATAGATACTGATTTAAATATGTCACAGGTCAATATCGACTGACCTGTCCTGTGTATCGAGTGACCTGATTATGTATTTTAACATCGGTTCTCGATTTCACTGAAGAAACTTACTTGTGTCATGCTTATTACATCCTAATCATCCATGAGACTAGGCTGCACGGTCCATATACCGTTGCTTTTCCGCAAGGAAAAAGAAAAAACAACAACAATAATCAAGACAAACTCATTGCGTTGTCAAATTTATGAAATTGGCCACCGTAAAGATATAACAACTTCCCGCGAAAAAATGACACATAATTAAAATGTAAGACCTGGCGGTATGGCTAATTAGATGCTTAGCCTGTCCCGAAGCACGAAAAGTGTTTCTGGGTCCGTTTGTTATGCCCCCGGTTTCTTTTGCCCCCGTTTTGTTTGTACCGGATTCGGGTTAGTTAGGATAAATGTAATTCAAAGCAATTTTTAATTAAACGTACAGTTAGACACTAAAATACTTTCACTAAAATAATAAAATTTTGATAGGTATGTAATATTATTATCTTCTACGAAAATAATTTGTAATATAAAGAACTTAATGTAAAAAAAGTTTGTTACACTTGATGAATAATGTACAAGTCACAAATATTTTAATAATTTATCATTTTGTCGCACTAATTCCTTAAAATAAAATACGAGTACAACTTGAAAAAAATTTTGAAGGATATTAAACCAAAATATGCATTTAACAGTCTGGTATCAAAATAATTGCTTTTGTAAAAATAAGTTTCTTTTTTAACATTCATAATCAACAATTATAAATATCAATTCAAACAAAAATGTCTAAGTATAGGTTATTAAGACATAATTGTATCATACGTACATAAATTAATCAGTTCCTAAACATTTTAGTTGTCAACAGTACATATACGCCTACATAATGCAAATGAACTGATATCTGACAAAATCATGATAAAATATATTGATATAGAATTTAAATCGAATCGGGTGCTAACAATACTGGGGCAAAAGAAACCGGCGAACGAACACTACCTATACTCAAGCAAAATTTTACAGAGTACAGGTAACACTAATATCACCACTTTCACAACGCAAGCTCTTATTGACTTCTGTAAATATTTTGAAAATAATACCTTTTTATAAACATTGAATGAATATTTTGATTATATGCGGGAGATACAGACTCATTATAACATTCAAAAGCTTTTAAATTTTTACAAAGAAGTTTACCCATTTGCGTGTTCTTAAATGGACGATTTTCACGAACACAACAGAAAATAAATAATACATAATTTGCAATGGCTTTATCATAACGCAGATCGCCGGGGGACAGAGCATTATAGCCTTAGAATAATAACGCATAGAAACCTAGCCCGCACACGCTAAGTGAGGCAAGTTAGAGGGTTCCAAACGCGTCCCAGGAGCGCGCGGGCTGTTAGTGCTCAAGGTCATATTGCACCGCGAACAGCTCCAAAATTTTTTGCTAAAAATGACGAAATGTGCGGTATATGGGTGTAAAAATACAACAGACAAACATAAAATAGACACTAACATCGCATTCCACAAGTAAGTAATGCGTTTCAACTCATATTTTTATGTAAATATTCACTAAAACAGAAAAATAATTTCGCGGCAACAAGATACGAAAGTGTTGCAAAGTAACGAATTTTTTTTCTCCCCATTTTGCTATTCTGTATCAAAATAATTATATTACGTAAATTTTAGTGGTGCCTGTAATTTAGATTTATTTGCGCATCTTGAACTAATATTTACTTTAATAAACATTAAATGTTTTCGTTAACTCCTGTAAGTGATTGGGACACTTAATTATTTTATAATACTTTTAACGGCTCTGCGTTCATGCTTTATTGAATAATTATTTATTTTAATTTTATTTGAATTGGAGCACATATTGCAACAAATTTACAGTACTTATATATTTGTTTCTACTATAGTGTTGGCACCACCAGTACAACTTTGATAGCTTATTATATGTCTTTCTTTTCGTAACTCAAGCGAAATATTTTATATTAAAATATTTTATTTTCTTAAAAGGGAAGCATTCTTAAGCGATTTTTTAATCTATTTTAACAGTTATTTTCTTTAATGTTTGCTTATGGCATTTTCGGTTTTAGGTTTCGAATATGGCACTTATTTCTAAATCCAAGATGCGCGCGCGATTTATCGAATAATGGCAAGTTGGGTATCGTTTTCGAGATGTTTGGGAATGTTCAATACAAATATGGCACTCATTTCTAAATCTAAGATGGCAAACACGACAGTTCAAACAAAAGCAATATTCGTAATGAGCACCCCCAAATACCTCGAAAACGATACCCAACTTGCCATTATTTGAAAAATCGTGCCCGCCATCTTGGATTTACAAATAGTGCCATATTCACATTGAGCATCCCCAAATACCTCGAAAATGATACCCACATAGCATTTTTTTTAAAAATCGTGCCCGCCATCTTGGATTTAGAAATGAGTGCCACATTCGTAATGAGCACCCCCAAGTACCTCGAAAATGATACCCATATTGCATTTATTTGATAACTCGTGTCCGCCATCTTGGATTTAGAAATGAGTGCCATATTCGTAATGAGCATCCCCAAATACCTCGAAAA
>NW_020653200.1:5604737-5617567 GCF_003589595.1 Hyposmocoma kahamanoa
GAAATGAGTGCCATATTCGTAATGAGCATCCCCAAATACCTCGAAAAGGATACCCATATAGCATATTTTGAAAAATCGTGTCCACCATCTTGGATTTACAAATAAGTGCTATATTCGTTTTTCATCGACAAAACCGAGCACATCTGTAGGCACCTGATCGACAATGTCGGGCAAATCTGTAGGCACCTTTAACTTAATGATGAGTTAAGCAAGATACAATTTCCCCACTTTTGAGGGAAATGTTATTCCATGGCATCATTATTTGTATATTTGTGTGCGTGCCGACGAGCGTAGTTACAAGTTGCTTACGCCTACATGAATTTGGTTTTTGCCTCACTTGTGACAGTTCGTTTGATATGAAACTATCATTCCATGCGTTATTATTCTAAGATTATAGCATTAAAATTTACATGATTTTATTGAAGTTAACTATATTTTACACAAATATTGTTATTTTACAGCGGAACTTGCTAAATTAGGTGTTTATAATGGGTCCCTTTTTTAATGCCAATTTCATTGAACTTTGAAGGAGCGTTGTGTAATACTTGGGTAGTTTAATCACGACGGAAGTATTTTGACAAAAGTCTGGCCAATAACTCATTTTCCCTATTTTAGTTCGTGAACTAGCCTTGTATGTTTGTAAAGACGTTCATAATATATACGTTCGTGATATATGGATTTTTATCAGAAATAATAAATTAATGTTTTTGAATTTTAGTTTAAATTGTTAAGAGGGATAGTAAAAAAAAACAAAAATATGCGAATTATGGTTATTTAAAGACAAAGTGGTCATCAGGGGACTGATAAAATTGTCAGGGAATGTTTAAAAAACGAAACAAATCACAATAAAATCGTTTATTTTTATATTTAGCTAAAGCAAAATCTGTCGTTAATTTTTCAGTCTCAATAAATCACTTCAATAATATTATTGTATAGGTAATAAAAGAACTTGACTAAAACGACAACTTACTAGTTATAAGATACTTTTTAGTCAGTCTGAACGGGATCACATTGTCGTAAAATCCTGTTGCTTATAGCTTGAAAATACATTAGGCCTGTGCCTGGTTTTCAGGCACCTATCACATACGTAAACAAGGGAGTGATATTCAGGACACTGAGATTTCATTTGTAAGTCTGTTAGACCTTGGCAATCCACCACTTTTTTCATATGCTTCTTCTGTATTTATTTATTGTCTAATAGGCATAAAAGCGGTAAATAACTATTACGTCTTTAATATAAATACCAACCATCTGATATTGGTTATTGATGAAAACACTCACCAGGGAAGTAACTAAAAGCTTGACTGCTCGCGACACAATTTCTTACTTTTGAGGCACCGCACTGACGAACTGAACGCGTTCCGTGTTGTCTGTCGCTAGCGGTCTGATGTGAACTTCACGACGTGCTACGATCGGTTGGAATAGCAAAATTGCACGAAAATAGTGCTACTTGTGATGATTTTGAAGTCAATTTATTACAGGGGCCTGATAACATATTGCAGCTACAAAAGTATTTAAATTACCTTGGGTGTGAAATAAGCAATAGGCAGAATATACATACTTTCTGGTACACAATGGCCATTTCTTGACTTTAAAATAGTTACACAACTTCTAATTGATGCTTGGTAATTCAGCTTTTACCTTTTACCGACACACCAGGGGCCTGAAGTTTAGAGACTTCAAAAGGCATCTTTTCGTAAAAAAATAATTCTTTACGTCGCCAGTTTCAGTGACCAGATGGTTAATGATGTAAATAAAGGTGTAGATATGAAAATAAGTGATCTTAGGAAGAAAATTCACAGCTATTTCTAGGGTCATCGAAAATTCCATAGTGATTATAAAGTGCCACATTAGTTATATAATCTTGACTAAGGTCTTCTACAAAGGTGCGCAGATGAATTGTCATAGAAATTATACTTTGTGTAAGTACATCTATATGTTTGCACTAAATACCTACACTCCAAATTTTTGTAAAATAGCCCCTAATTGCATAATCTCAAGAAATTTTTAAACATTCTCAGCAATCAGCTGATCGTTGCGTAATTTGAGACGTTATGTACTTATACTTTATATTCCTAGTTTATATTCATTTAGAAAATCGATCGTATTTAGACTCGGTTACCTCAGTGCGGTTCAGTTGCGACGCAGTAGCGATGTAGTCGTTAATCGTCTACCTTTACACACATGCGCGACTTAAGCAGCAATACAATTCGATGCAAGCGATCGCGCGTCATCGGCAGTCGCAGCTGCAATGCTACGATCGCGATGCAAACGTGAAACCGACTGTACATCGTAGTGCCGCAATTTATAAATGCGCGTTTGAATTGCAGCTAAAAGTCACCGTGTGTAACCGCTTTGAGGTACCGTACAAAATGTCATTATTATTCTCCAAGAACCGTAGGAATTCGGACTTTGTGTGTCAATTAATATCCCATTAGATTTACTGCGGAATGCTTGACGTAAGACTGGTTATTACTATGAATAATAATCGCTTACTTTACTTAGCAAAGAACGGAGGTTCGGCCTTAGCACTCGCGTATTGCGTAGACCTTACATATTTCCACACGACCTCTTGTTTTCTAGAATTCATAAGATTGATAACTGCTCCATTTTATGTCAGTCTTTTAAAAGTAATTTCTTATTCAATTAGGTACATTATAACCGTATTTGTTTTTTGATGGTCTTGACTATAACGTTGTAGATTTTTTGGTAATTTGAAGGATACACGCTAGTACCTGAATATTTTCTAATAATAAAATAATCGCACACGTGGTTCAGAAAGAAGACATCTTTATGCTCACAATTTGTTACCTCCTCGGTAAACAAGCACCAAAAAAATTATTTATCTATAACTAACAATCACAGATAATAAGCCATTGATATGTTCCACGTTTATTTTGTGCATATTGATATTAACCCAATTTTTATGCTCATAGTTCCGCCCAGAAGGTACGGGAGCCTGTTTGCTTACAGATAAATGATGAGTCGAGAGTGGCGATGTGACTCTTATCATATTTATACCTAATTTTCAATACAGGTCTTTACAATACATGGGGAACTTGGTGCGATATAGCCAGTTGCAACTTAAAACTAGATAGATTTATTTTTCATATTCGCATGGTTTGTGCGTTATTGTAATTTAAGTAACTTTATGCTCATCTACGAGTGTAAATTATGTTATAAAAGAAAAAAGAGAACACTTATAATATACTACAGTAGGTTAGCACGACAGGGCGCCACTTGCGCGAGATCTCTATGCGAGAATGTCAGTATTTCGCACTCTATGTCGCTCTCGCGGTAGTCGCGCCCTCTCGTGCCCTATAGGACACATCACAGAGAAGTGCAATAGAGTGGTAAGATTTAATTCCGCCTCCCTCTTTCCACTTTCGGGGGACTAAAAGCAGGCTGGGATTCCACCTCTAAATCATAAATATTCCATGGATTCCAACGAAGCGTTACGTTTCCACATACTTGTAGGACGCCTTGTGGCCACATGGAGTGGTGATCTGCGATGATGGATGCGAAAATTGAGGACCGGGCGAAATGGCTCAGTTTCATACAGGTCTATGTCCAGGAGCGGCCAGCGATATGCTGATGATGAAGATGAGACCTTATTCCCTGAATAGGTGTGTACCTATGCTTCATCGTCAACGTCATCGTCACTTTTCATCAGGTGAGATGGATGTCAAATGCACATTTATATTTTTTATAAAAAGAACTTCGTAAGTACCGCAAATATCAATAGACCAAGACAACCACTTTTCAACAAATGGAACGTCAGACTGTTTACCCGGTATTACAGCAAAATCGAACATGGATATATGAATTTCGTTTATTCTGTCTTATTTGTTAGACGAATTCGATTTTTATCTGCTTCAAATTTTAATAAAGTATTAGTAGTAAAATATTCCTTCTTCCACCAAACCCAACCCTTATCTTCGAGGTCCTGTATGTTTACATGGGCTAAGTGATAACTCGGTATTTATCTGTCGATAAAAACGTCCACTACGCGGAAAACAAGCTCCATCAACGCACAATTTACATAAATACCTCTTAAATACGTACTGGATATGAATTCCAATAAATAAGTGGTGTTTGTCTCGTTTATGTTAAATATAATTTGTAAATCATGCTGTTTTGTTAGTTTTTTTTCTATAATTAAGTTATTTTAATGGCACATATTCCTAATGACGGTGAAATAAAGTTTAGACTGGACGCGCAAAAAACTGTTTAACAATGTTATCTTAAAAATATTATATACATACTTTAGATACGACAGGAAATAAATTTGTTGTCTAAAATGGTCATTTGTTAATAGCTGGCGTTTATTATTATGCTGTCTTTGCACTCGAAACGTAACAATTTGACACTATTTGTAACCAGGGTGGAAATGATAGGATAAAAGCTGTTACATCATCTCTTTGTTTCATTTAAGTAGATAACGGTTACCCTTAATGGTTCGTACGTAGCATACCTATGGGTTATAAATGTACTGCTACCTACTAAAAAGTTTGAATACAGATTGTTATGGTATTCATTTTCAATGTATTTCTATTCCTACCTCGTACAGATATTGACCGATAGACTACTGTGGCATTCATTGCTTGTCTTAGTTACATACGTGTATTTCGTGTATTCTGCAAGTTAGTGAGAATACATGGAATGCTTAATGAAATAGTACACACATAACCAACGCGGGTACTTGCACAGGAAGTTCACGGCCGGCCGCGGCCGTTGCCATGCCAACGGCTTGTTTTCTTTACTTTCTAGCCGCCACTGCCCGCTGCATCGCTGTCCATTCAGCCAGTTAGAAATATTTGTGTCAAATATTTTTCTGTATAATCACGAACTATTAGTACCTATATATCAAAAATAAATATCATTTGTGTTTAAATATTAAATATTAGACTACATAAAATATGTTGTTCTGATCCCAAAGTAAATCACTAAAGCAGTTGTGTTATGGAAATCGGAAACTGGGGGTCTACTCTCGATCTCCATCCGACATCCGTCCGAAACAATTACTGCCAAATAAGCAATACTTGACCAAACGAAAAGACGCGTGATGAGAATGAAGCTTCATACATGATACTTGTCTTTTAATTTTGTCGAATTTTACTTATTTGACAGTAATTGTTTCGGACGAATGAAACCGAGGCAACCGAGGCAGAGATATAGAGGGACTCGACCACGGAAGTCGTCTAATTGCGTCGTCTATTTAAGATCGAAAAAATGTTGTTAATATTTTAAGTAACTATGTAGCTAATGAATTAATTAATCAGAGGTGAGAGAATCTAAGGTCGATACAAACAAGTCGTAAGTACATATCAAAAGGGAAATAAAAACATAAAACAAAGAAAAATGTCAGTGCGTGAGCCAATCGTGTCGGCCTTTACCAATTTGTAGTGGAGGCCATAAAAATAAAAGAACGTTCGTTCGCTCGGCTTCGCCTGATCCTTGGTAATAATAAACCAAAGACCTGTTACGGTGCGAAGTACATAGGTTCATGATTGCACTTTTCTTGCAAAAATCACATAAATACTAAAAGCATATATGTTACACACATACGCAACAGACACACCTTACATATCATAAGTAGATATAGTATACAAAAGCTAACAGTTTGTTAGTATACAAGTAGATATAATGCGTTGAGCTTTATTTTCACTCATGGAAAGGCAAACTGTCTTTTAAGTTTTATTCTCTAATTGGTCCTAATTTGTTTTTTTAATATTTGCTTTATCAATTTAACCATGAATACCTAACTATTTAAAACTGTATGCAATAAAACTCAAAATAACTTAAAATAAACCTGATGATAACTTGGGCCTTTTCAAGGCGGGAATGAATAGGCATTATTTAAGTGTGCGTACAACATCGTCGACCTCATCATCACTTTCCATCAGGTGATATGGAGGACAAAGGCGCACTTATTTTTTATAAAAAAAAATTACACAGAGCACTTCAATTTCAACTGAAAATTATGGTAAAAAGTCACCGTTTGACATAAATTTAATCTAAAGTTCAAAAGTTAAACATATTTTTTATTTTCTTTACAATAAACGTATATATATTTAACAGTAACAACTTGAATCTTTTGTATAGAAAGTTACACCATTATTATTTAATTTATTAAAGTTAGACCATTATGTTTAGAACATTTCACTATTACAGTTCGTTTACAAATATTCAAGGAAACAAAATCAACATACGTCATTAAAGGCTTACTAAAAAAAGAAACTCTAATATACAATATATTTCTACAGAATAACTCGAATATAAGTAAGCAAAAAAGTATTCTTAACACCAGGTTTTTTTAATAACAGAAGTACCTACTACAACCGATATATCAACCGTTACCAAGGGACCTGTAAAGGGCCCGAAACGTCGGTTTGTTTGAAAAAACAAATATACGCGATTTAAATCCGGAAAAATAGTTTCATTTCCTATGTATTACAATTGCGAAAACCTAAGAACTCGAGAAGTACCTACTAATTCATTGAAATTTTCTTAAATCATATTATGTACCTTAGAGTGTAATTTACTTTAACACTTTTTTCATTACACCTTAAATACACAAATTATTAAATAATCCTTTGGATTATATTACTAACAACTAAAATTATGCTGTATTTCATTAGTAATACGGCTGTATTAAAAGTGTGTTTAAATTTAATACGGGGCAGTTTTAAAATGGTCAGATAATGCGGTCTGGTCGGTAGGACTGTAATTTTAGAAGGCTCAAAAATATAACGTTTGAAATTCGTAACAAACGACCAGTGCACTATTATTATATTTGGGGTCTTTAGAAGAAGTAATAATCGGCTACACAGTTATTAGCTGTGTCTCTATTGCACCTTTATCAGTGCCTCCGGGAACGTATCTAGAGATCAACTTTAAAAATAACTAAGTAACACTACGAACACATACCCGAAATCTTTTGTTTACCTTTCACAAGAAAGTTTTTTACTTTGCGACTTGAATGGCAAGAATCATTTTTCCAAAAACACAGCACTCAAACTAATATCAATAGTTCATATTTCCAGAAATTACATTTTTTTAGACACTAAATTTCAACATCCCCTCTATAAGTCGCCTTCGTCGGAAACATAACCGAAGATGAAACAAAACCACATCGGCGCACAATAAAGGCCGTGTATCAAAATTTACAAAAGAACGAGAGCGCGCCGCCGCCAGATAGGCAGATAGCGCGGTCGTGGTCGTGCGGCGTCTATCGGAGCATCTTCTTGCACGACCCTCGGCAGTACGAATACCTGACATTAGTCTGTCTGTACTGTACCTACTATTGGATATTCGTATTACGAAGGACGGCACAGTCACGCTTCTAGCCCAGACCTCCTTCGTTGACGTCGTACTGATCCTAAGTAATTTCAAGTAAATAATGAAACTACACTTACTTAACTCTGTAATAATCATAATCTATGAGAAAACCAACCTGGTGAAGGTAGTCCATCGTAACTAGGCCCTAAGCCTCAAAATTCCACATGCGGCCGTCATGCGGGCTTCATTAAGCCAACCAATTAGGCGTGCCGGTCTAAACGACTTGTTTCGCACTGGCCGGCGAAATGCCTTTGACGCCGTGATGCGCTGGTTAGAACCGTTCGAATTTTAAATCCTTTGAAATGTGTTTGACTCAGAACGCATTTGAATTGTTAATGGTCAGCCCGTACACACGACGGAATATAGATTTAAAAATTATTCGTGATTGACACGCTGAAGAACTTGCGCTAAAGATCTGTTGGTCCAATTATATCAGGAGGTTATTATAAGTTGAATAATAGGGTATTGTATATAAGAGAATTAAAAATAAACTTGAAAAATAACGCATGTAATCTTAATCCACATAAAACATAATTTCAATCAATATCGGCACCCATACTAATTCTGTCAAATTGATGGAAGCTCATCTGTAATGGGGAACACTGAGAATAGTGAGAAACGGAACCCACAAATCCTTGAACATCTTTTTACACTGCTTCACGGGAACCAAAGCAGTAGGTAGGTGTCAAGTCAGGAGAGTATAGAAGGCCGCAAACAGCTTCAACAACTACAACATCTACAACTCCTGTAAGGTGGAAATGGTTTATTCAGCAACGCATGCGTTGGCGTTATCGTGTAGGAGGCTGTCAATGTCTATCATATATATCAATGTCTATGACGGTTGACGAGTAATGGTATGTTTCTTAGAGAATCTTGCCACCATCGTCTGCATTTCTTCACAAAAGCGATTACCTGTGGCAGCTGCACCAGATGTAAGGAAGCTATGGTCAATTGCTCCGCGGCTCTATCACCTAACAGTTATCAAGAATTTTCATGGGTAATTTTCTTTTTTGGCCCCTGTTTGGCCTTGTTACCAGGTTGTAATCACTATTTAATCGTTTGCGAATATCATAAAGAATCAATTGTTCAGCACAAGTCATGATACAGTATCCTACATTTCTACATCGATTTATTAACATAGTGCATTCTTCAAACGCGTTGATAGTTGTTCTAGTTATGTATTTATCTATTTACGCGAACAGGCTAGTGCAGTGGGTATATTCACAACAAACCATGCTGCAATTTCTCTACAGTTCTACTTTAACTCATCGCTATTCACTGTAAGGAAACGACGCTCATTCGACAGGTTAAGATTTCCACTGCGGAATCAAGCAAACCAAAAACGCAAAGTGCGTTCCACAGTTGTACACGCTACATCAGTGCCACATTGGAACTCGTATTTAAAAAAATACTTAAGTTTTCCAAACACTTCACATAGATATCGTTAGAGTTTTCGCAGTATCCATATTTGATTTCAGTGCGAACGCAAAATTAATCAAAACGAGAACAAATTAATACAAAAGCCTTAAAAATAACTTTTAAATATAGAAGGATGCCTAAAGTATTATTTTTTTTAAATTCCAATGTGAATCTTTCAATATACTCATAAATAATACTATTTTCTTTTTTTATATTGTGGCAATTGAGCTTTGACTTTTGCTTAGACTATCAGTTTTGTCATCAACTAAAAACTGTAATTTATTGTCAAAGTAGTCAGAACTTTATAACGCGGGAATTTCATGTTGAACCCCTGTTATAGGTATTTGTCAGAAAAATTGAAGCTACGCCTTTATGATTTTACTAAAGACATTCGGATCCAAATAGCAATAATTTCGTACTAATAATAATGTGGTGACCATTTAATTTATTTAGGACGTTGTGAAATATTTTAAAACCGATTCTCAGTTGTGCTGGATGGTAAAAGTATTTTGTCTTATTCATTAGAGTTGAGTTCTGTGAACTCACTTTTGCGCCGATTAATATTTTAAATCCCATTTCAGAACACTATTTCAACTTATTGTCAGTTAACAGAATACGGCATCAGAATGTAGAAATAAAGTAATAGGTGCGACTTGGCGAGCACGACCGTCTTTTGTCACGACAAAATCTTGTGTGGTCAACGTTCCACTGTATTTTGACCCAAGAGGCGTTTAATAACTTCACCGTTCTACGAGAAATGTTTTGGAATGAATCGAATCTACGAGGCCTTCGTATATTGGACATTCATAAATGTACAAAATTATAGACTTGCTACAGGAAAACGTTATTTGACGTAATTCGTTCAGATCATTCGTTGGTAAAATTAAAAAGAATTATTACAGTAATGTAGAAAGATAACGCTACTTATAATAATAGGAAGTTTGGAACGGCATGTGATCTAGATTAATATAATAACGTTTTAGTTTCTTCAATTTGTAACGACGTGCAAGTTTGTCTGTCTGATGTACCCGTAAATATGTTTATGAGTTATTAAATAAGTCATCATTTATTATATTAAGGACAAAAACCCGTTTCAGTAACAAGACAAAATCTAGTATCAGAGTACTCAATCACATTTATTATTACTGATGAAGGCGTGTGTTGTCCAGAATGGTAATAGAACAGGATTTTGAAAGAACGCTTGACAACAAAAAATATAAAGAATTCGAACGAAAACCCAAAGAAAATTGCGTGGCGTCGTGAAAATCATATTGCAGCGAAGGTGCCCTCGACACATTTGAGAAACCTACGTAGGCATACGATAGTGGCGCACAAAACTTATTTGATCGGTCGTTCAACTGTGGAAATCGGCCGTCTCTTTTTGACCTGTATTTCTATCTCCGTCACTCGTACCGTTAAGGTGGTATGTCTGAGTTATGGCATTCCTATGTTGCCACCACTACTTTTACACCATGTCATCTTGAATATAGTATGGAAGCTTCGGGAGAGCTTTGATAGCTTTGCTGTATATTTATAAGCATCCAAATTCACTTCGCACTTCCATAGCTAAACAGTCACTTGGTTAATCCAACGTACATACTTTTACATAATAAGACAGGCATACATTGAAATACGTGCTACAAGCGTTGAAATAGACCTTAAATTACTCTACCTATAGTAGCACTGATACTTTGCCGGAGGCTGAGCTGCGCACTAAGCTGTACGTAATAGCGTACTACATGTGCCTTTGCTTTCCTTCTTTCTCCGAATGTTTCTTATGAGGTGTGAATTATAGGATTAAAAATAGACCATAATGAATTAGAAAATTGTAAAATGTCAGAAGTATTCGAAACTACAACTTTTATGAGTGCATTTTATTTTGATCTAATTTTATGTACATCTGTCAAAAATGGCCTTTTAATGTTATTAACGCTGTTACATAGGCACCAGCAGGTGTTTTAATTAATTCGTAGAAACAGTTATTTCGGACTGTTGGTTCAATTCTCGGTTCAACTCGGTATAAAAACCAACAGTAAGTCCAGGAGACTGAAGGAGACGAACGAATAGAATGAAGGACTTCAGTCCAAGGTCATGAAATAAATAAAAAAAAACACATTGTCAATCCCACCGGACTGTGTTCCGCCGCGATTAGCCAGTTAAACTTGTAGTTTATGAAAAGACAGTTTATTCTAATAAGTAGGTTAAAGCAAAGTGTTATTTATATGCATCATGTTATGCCACAACTGTTATATTTTTTATACAATTGTACTTTATAGAGACATTTTCCTTTTAATAGAGATAATTATTATGTTTATATCGTCATCATCAATGCATTTATAAGTCGGGTCTTCTTTGAGGTGAAGGTTTAGGCCATAATCCACCACCTTGAGTCAATGCTGGTTGGGACCTTTCCACGTTTTCCAAGAGTTGTGAAGCTTCTTCGACGTGCAGACACAGAAAAGCTCATGATGAATTTCAAATTAAATTTCGCATACATAAATTTCAATAAAGGCGGTTCGTCAAACCATTAGTTTCCACGGCTTTACATACAAAAAATATAATTAATAAAATACTTCTAAATTTAATAGATTGAAAACGTGCAAACGTGTGTTTTACTATACGTACGTTGAGAAACCTACACGTAGATTACGAAATAGCGAATTAGTTCAATGCATATATATTTATTATTGTCTTTATAAATAGAATATATATTTATTAATAGTTTAAAATAAAAAAAATAACGTACCATTCATATATATTTATAAATGTCCAAAGGCTCTATTTGTACCTAATATAATTAGTAAAGTAATATGGCTGAACATTTATGTCATACCTACATAGGTATCTTGCATTGCATTAAACAGACACATATAGTCGTTCAATGCAATGCAAGATACCTAATATCAACTAAATCAATTCACGAAGACAAACCGCGCCATAACAAGGCAACTGCCTCAGCATGACGTCATGAAGGCAGCCTCATAGACCGATGCCATATTTAGTAACAATCTCTGAGCCGGAGCGGTAAACGACTGTATATATTGATTATGACACGATCTTCTCGTCTCGAACATTTTCTCAATCAATGCAATATACGTTAGATCATAAACAGACATACGTGTATAGGTTTTTGTTTGCAATGGAATCCCTGTATTTAATTTTCGATTGGGAGTTTTTTCATGGTCTTTTTAATTTATTATATACATTTAGCAGATCGTATGAACAAATAAATAAAAACGTTAAATTGTAACTCCATTGACGTTATCACGTTTGCGTTCAAGTAGGTGAAAAACAAAATAATAGTAGACAAAAATATTCCTCTATTTTCTCGTCGATTAAAACATGCTAAGTGCTAGTTATTCAAGACCTTGTCACATGCACTAACTTTTAAAATAAGGACTAAACACCACTCTGTAAACTTAGTTAATAAAATAAACTTCTATCGTATTCTTTAAACTTGTTTTATTATTCCTGTAAGTGTTAGGCGTACATTTTCAATACAAAAAAAACTCAAAAATTTGTTAATTATATCGTCTTGGAATGTAGAATACCTTTTGGAACGATATTCTTGTCTTTGGACACTGATCTTTTACTACATCAATGGAACTCATCATTTGAACTTTGATGCACATTTATGATTAAAAGTAAAAAAAAAAACTAATTTTTCGAGCCATAAATAGCCATTTTGTGAACTTTTTTTTATTTAGGATACGAATTAGTGGGCAGTTGAATTAATATTCAAAACATGTTTGAAGCGACATTGATTTTACAATCTCAGGACACTTCATATTATTATATTACAAGATTACTCGTATATCAGTCTTGTCTTCATAAATATGTACAGGACTATTGAATTTTTTAATTTTGACGCCCATTACAACGCCATTTAAAGCTTTTTTTATGAGCTTTAGACTCCGTCATCTTTATAAGCACCTTTTAGAACTTCTGACTTCAACGCCCTCTAACGTTTTCGTTTACGTAACCCTAAATTCGCCACAGCCCTGAACTACTAAAAGAATTTTTCGTACAACGCCATCTAAAGTATATTTTAAAAGTTTTTTACACTGCCA